>NC_041217.1:33705970-33716691 GCF_002837175.3 Physeter macrocephalus
CAGTGAGAGGCCTGCGTACCGCAAAAAAAAAAAGAAGTTGTAGTACATATATACAATGGAATATTGCTCAGCCATAAAAATGAATGAAATAATGTCATTTGCAGCACCATGGATGGACCTAGAGATTATCATGATAAGCTAAGTAAGTCAGACAAAGACAAATGCCATATGATATCATTTATATGTGGAGTCTAAAATATGATACAAATGAACTTATTTACAAAACATAAACAGACTCACAGACATAGAAAACAAATTTATGGTTACCAAAGAGGAAAGTGGAAGAGGGATAAATTGATTTTTACCTTTTTTAAAAAAGTTGTCCTTGGGAATCCCCTAGTGGTCCTGTGGTTAGGACTCCAAGCTCTCATTGCTGAGGGCCCAGGTTCAATCCCTGGTTGGGATTGAACTAAGATCCCACAAGCTGCATGGTGAGGCAAAAAAAAAAAAAAAAAAAGAAAAGAAAAAAAGTTGTCTTTAATCCTCCTACACTGTTGGTGGGAATGTGAATTGGTGCAGCCACTATGGAGAACAGTCTGGAATTTCCTTTAAAAACTAAAAAATAGAGTTAGCATATGATCCAGTAATCCCACTCCTGGGCATACATCCAGAAAAGACAAAAACTCTAATTTGAAAAGATACATGCACCTCGATGTTCATAGCAGCACTATTTACAATAGCCAAGACATGGAAGCAACCCAGGTACCCATCAATAGACAACTGGTTTAAGAAGTTGAATGAACTTATTTACAAAACATAAACAGACTCACAGACATAGAAAACAAATTTATGGTTACCAAAGAGGAAAGTGGAAGAGGGATAAATTAGGGATTTGGAATTAACAGATACACACTACTATACATAAAATAGATAAACAACAAGGACCTACTATATAGCACAGGGAACTATATTCAATATTTTGTAATAACCTGTAATGGAAAAGAATCTAAAAAAGAATATAAATATATATAGAACTGAATAACTTTGCTGTGCACCTGAAACATTGTAAATCAACTATACTTACTTATATACATATATATTTATTTATATATATAAATATATATAAATATATATATAGTTGTCCTTATAACAAGAAGTATAACAAAATAGAATAAAAAGTGGAAAGTCCCCTACCAGGGGTTGGGGGGGAGGGATACATTGGAAAATTGGGACTGACATAAACACACTACTGTATATAAAATAGATAACTAATAATAACCTGTGTATAGCACAGGGAAATCTACTCAATACTCTGTAATGGCCTACATGGGAAAAGAATCTAAAAAAAAAAAGTGGATGTGTATATATATATCTATAACTGATTGACTTTGCTGTACACCTGAAACTAACACAACACGGTAAATCAACTATACTCCAATAAAAATTTAAAAAATAGGGCTTCCCTGGTGGCGCAGTGGTTGGGAGTCCGCCTGCCGATGCAGGGGACACGGGTTCGTGCCCCGGTCCGGGAAGATCCCACATGCCGCGGAGCGGCTGGACCCGTGAGCCATGGCCGCTGAGCCTGCGCGCCCGGAGCCTGTGCTCCACAACGGGAGAGGCCACAACAGTGACAGGCCCGCGTACCGCAAAAAGAAAAAAAAAAATTTTTTTTAATAAATAAAAGTGGAAAGTCCCTTCTTCCTCATCCCTTGGAAAACCACTAATGACCTGGTAATCCTGGAGAGCAAATTGGAGAAGAGGTGGTGATCAATGAGAGGTCATTCAGAGCATGCTGCCCCTGCTCCTGGGCAGAGTCCACTGCTATCCTAGAGGCTGCTCCCAAACTAGCTGCTTGCCCTGTTTTCTTTGGTGCAAGAATGCCAGGGTTCAAATCATGGATGGCCCCAACCCACAAATCTAAGAGACTTGGGCCAAGTTACTCAAACCTTCCACGCCTCAGTGTCCTCATGTGGAAAATGAGAATAGTAATACAACTTACCTGGTGGGCTTCTTGTAAAGATTAAATGAGTTATATTTGTAAATTACTTGAAATAGTGCCTGGCCCATTGGTGAAAGCAAATCTTAGCTAATACCATTTATTATTGTCAGCATGACTCAAAGGTCTAAATTTCAATCTAAAACAGTATCACTGCTTCCCAATCCAGTAGTAGTTTCTTAATCTTTCTCTTTGCTATTCCTTTTCTCCCACTCACTGTTTCTGGTGGACTCCTGGAAGCAAACTGTATGGGTGGATGGGTTAGGGGACACAGAGAGCAAAGAAGTAGGAGGTAAATGCTAGGAATTAGCAGAGCTGGCTATCAGCAGAAAAGGTGGCATATCTGTGACATGCTGATTTGAGGTGGGAGAGGAGGGAAATGTTGAAAATTTTGTTTGTCTCAAAATATCCTATCAACCTCAGCCCTGTGGTTAGAGAGGTATTCCTACTAGTCAATTCATTTCACCGGAGGGAAGATATTTTCTCCAGGAGACCCTGTTAAGATGTGGCAGAGCAAGTGGGGAGGCCATATGGAGTAGTGGCTAAGCCTGCAGCCTCTGGTGCTAGATTGCCCCTGTTTGATTCCCTGGTCTGCCATTTTCCAGCTGTGGTACTTTGCACGATTTACTGAAATTTCTTTACCTGACAGGGTTTTCAGGAGGATTACATGAGATGAGGAACATAAAGTGTCTGGACAGTTAGCACTCAATAATCCACGGGTGCACGCAGTATGGGCTTAGAGAATGCCTAGTTCAGTGGTCCACGATTTCCCATGGGAACCACTGGGAGTTTATTAAAATACCAGGGCCCAGGCCTTACACTGAATGGGAAACCCCGGGGCTGAGCAGACTTATTTTCCCAAGATGGAGAGAGGCTACAAACAAGCCACAGTTGTCCCCTGCCTAAGCTGGCATTGCTGCACCAGAATGTTAAGCTGTTGCCCTTGTGGTGCCAAAACTACCAAAAGGCCAAGCGATGTGGTGGGTGAGGCATGGGCTTTGGCATCACACAGGTCTGTGATGAAACTCAGGACTAGTCATTTGTTGGCTGTGTGACTATGGTGATGGCACTTCATCTCTCTGAGCCTCAGTGTCCCCATCTGTGTAGTAGAGATCATTATAGTTTTCTTTAAGCTTGTGGTGAGGATTAATTTAGGCCCAACAGTGCCTGGTGGTCAGCCAATGTCAGCATCACTTGTCTTTTCAGGATGGAGTCCTCACATCATTCAATACCAAGCCCCTCTGAGAAGATGGGAAATAGAGCTTCTGCGAGCATCCTTGGCAGTAATTGAGCTGTTCAGGTAGGCAGCTGGCCTCTAGGCATTGAATGGAACTGAATTTTCTGCAAGAGGAACATCTGCCAGGTCACTACTGGTCAGTGTTCCTAGTGGGTGGGTCACTGAGGATGGGTACCAGCTCAGAGGTGTCAGTAGTAGGGAAGCTGGGCAGGGCAGAGACAGGCAGTGGGGAGCGGCCCACTGGCTTCTTCCTTACTGAAAAATAAACTCCTGTCCATTTCTGGAAGTTAGGAGCCTTCAAGTTAGCCTATGGGGTATTCCCTCCCAGCTAGTGGAACAAAAATATCTCACCTGGGCTGCACTCTACTGAAGAGGGAGGCAAGCTCTGTGGTTGTTTTTGTTGGTGGGGTTCCCCTTTATCCAGCCACCCAACCAGGGACAGCATCTCTCTGATGTCTCCCTACATTTGCTCCCTGAGTTACAGTCTTGTGACGGAATGATCTAATTCTCAGGATTAAATTCACAAACAGATTCACACACATTGTGACGCAAAACCAATAACACACAGCCAAACCAGAACCAGAAGAGGTTCCGAGGCTTAGTCAATAGACATGACAGACACTGCATCCCCTTTTCATCTCCCACCCCAGCACCCCAGCAGTAGTTCCCCATCTGTCCAGGTGAGGAGGAAGCCCTCAAAGGGGATATGTCCCCCTCTGCTCTTGGGGTCAACTTGCTCAAGATATGGCCTATCTTTACCAAGACCTTTCTAGCCACAAGACATTCTCAGGGGATATTGGGAATGGGGTGGGGTGGGGAGCTTGGAACTCAGTTTCAGCTTTCTTTGCAGTTGTCTCTTTGTCGTTCACATTATGATTTTTCTCGGTTTGGGGCTCTTGTTGACATTTTGCCTTTATTCTGACCATTGCTGCCTCCTGCCCTGTTTCCAAGAGCTCATGCACCCCATTTCTCTTCCAGGTGTGCAGCAGAAACATCCAGGAACCCCTAGTGGAATGGGAGTTCCTCACCTGTCTTATTCCTCTTTACAGCCCCAGCACTTAGCTGGCACCCAGATGGGCCTCAGTCATGGATGCTGAGCCAGAGGAGCAGCTTGTTACTGTACTAGAAGTGAGAATCACTTAAGAGAAGGGTGGCTCTGTCCATCTCTGGCTTGACTGAGCAGAGGGCAAAGGACGGGTGGTGGAACGAGGAACCAACAGCTTTCCAACTCGTCCCCCAGGCCAAGGGAAACACTTGGGATTTGGAGTCAGAAACCCGAATTCAAGAGACAGATCTTCTACTTACTAACTGCAGGAACCTTGGGCCATTTACTTAAGCCCTCTGAACCTCAGTTTGTTTACTTATTTCCAAGAAAATATAAGATTTTCCTTTCCCGCCCCACAACCAAAGAAGTTGTGACAATTAAAGAAATTAGCTTTACAAAAATGCTCTATAAAGAAGTATATGAATGACAGCTTTTATTCTTTGTAAAGTGGTTTCACCAGTGGGTTCAAAGTGTTGTGGTTCAAAGGTATTAGGCACCTATTATGTGCTAGGCACTGGGCTAGGGGTTTCAGTAAGTACACAGTTGAGAGGTGAGGAGACCGCTGTGAAGGCAGCCCAAAGAAGGGAGCCATTCACAGACCGCACTCAGGCTGGGGGTGTCCTGGAGGTTTCTGTTGCTAAAGCGTCCTGGAGCCTTTCATGCTCTGGAGTCTGAAGCTGTAAATAACACCCGAGTTATTCTTATTCGACTTCAGGACACCCCCAGGCTGAGGCTGTGAATGGCTCCCTTCTTTAGACTGCCCCCATTTGCACCAGGGCTGGCCACCATCTCCGAGAATATTGGGAAGTAACCAAATATAATCTTTGCTGAAGCCACATTTGGATCATGGACATTGTGTGATTTCAAGTAACAGCATCCATTCTAATAGTAGATATTGTAGGAGGAAAAATTAATAGACAAACAAAATTTTTGATATTTCCCTCTTCTCCCACCTCAAATCAGATGTTATGGATATTCCCACTCCTCTGCTGATAGCCAGCCCCACTGACTCCTGGCATCTACCTCCTAGGTCTTTGCTCTCTGTGTCTCCCCCTTATACAGTTTTGCTTCCAAGAGTCCACCAGAAACAGTAGGTGGGTGACCAGGAATAGCAAAGAGAAAGACTAAGATCACTTTAAGGGAAAGGGGGAGGGGCAATACAGGGGTAGAGGGGTAAGAGGTACAAACTATTAGGTATAAAATAAGTTACAAGGATATATTGTACAACATGGGGAATATAGCCAATATTTTATAACTATAAATGGAGTATAAACTTTAAAAATTGTGAATCACTGTATTGTACACCTGGAACTTATATAATATTGTACAGCAACTATACTTTGATTTTTAAAAAACCAAGAAAATACCACTTTATTGGGAAGCAGTGATACTATTTTAGATTAAAATTTGCCTGAAAATAGACCATTCAGTCATATAGACAATAATAAATTATATGTAAACACTAAACACTTATGCACGTTTTTATGCAAATATCCATGTGGTACTCCTGGGTATTTGGAGATGGTGTGAGAACACCCCAAGTATAGTCTAGTGGTTAAGAACTAGTTGTTGAAGTCCATCAGATCTAGGTGTTGAGCACAAGCTCTGCTGATTACCAGCTACAAGACCTCAGGCAAGCTCCATGACGTCTTTGTGCCTCAGTTTCCTCCTCCATACAATGGGAACAATGTAGTACCCACCTCTGGACAGGCTGTGAGGACAAAGTGAGTAAAGCACTGTAGACTCTCCTTTATAGTGGCCTGGAGGGAAACAGTGACCCTAATGGGACCCATTTCTCTTATCTGCTTTCCTCAATTGGTGTCAATGACTTGTCTTCTCCCCTCCCACACAAGGGTACCTGATTCAATGCAGACTCTTCCTCCTTTAAGGCGGGGAGCTAAGTTCTTGGCTTTAAGACAGGTTTCTTAAACTGTCTTCCGCAGTTACAGTGACTCAGCCGTTGCTTAGGGATTTAATTAACTAGCAATAGGGGGCTTAAAAGAGACAAACCTCTGGGGACTTTTTGCTATGGCTGGCTTTCCGGGTGAGACTGGAACATAAAGAAGCTTCTAGAACTCCACTGTCCAATATGGTAGCCACAGTGGCTACTGAGCACTTGAAATGTGACTGGCCAAATTAAGATATGCTGTAAGCGTAAAATACACATCAGATTTTAAAGATTTGTATTAAAAAAGGAATATAAATGCCTCATTAATAATTCTTATATTTATTACATGTTGAAATGATAATATTTTTGACATATATGTTGACTTTGTTTAATGTGGCTACTAGAAAATTTTCAGTTACCTATGTGGCTGTTGGATGGTGCTGTTCCAGAGTATTCATGATTCAATAATGACTTGATAATGTGTCAACACTTTTTAAAAGTAACTTTAACAGAGATCTCCTTTTACGAGTAGGTATTGTTATAAACAATTTTCAGATAAGGGGAGCAAGACCATAACCCATTCTGTGTTGACAATCAGTAGATTTGAACAGATCTAAGTTGGGGGATAATCAGATGGAAGGACACTGACTTGGGAATCAAGAAACATGGCTTCTCGTTCTTGTTACACCACTAAATAGCTGTATGACTTCAGGCAAATTACTGCCCCTCTCTGGACCTCAGATTTTTACTGGAAAAATAAAGAGATTGGCTGGATTTGAATTTAAGAGTGGGAAGCTAGTAGCCTGTGGACCAAATATAGCCACAGATTTGTTTGTGTGTTTTGGGCAACCCAGTGCTTCATAGTTTTTAATTTACATAGTTTTAGGTAGGGGTCAGGAGCTCTCCTATTGACTATGGCTCCTACCACTCCCCTTGGGCTCTCACTCCACCACTTCACACACTTTTGTTACTTGCCTCAAAACCCTTGGCTGCAAATTTTAAACTCCATATACAGTGACCCTGTGGGAGGATTGCTGACTTCCTTCTGTTCACACTAATGCTGACCATTTTCAGAACCGGGGGTCTTAAGGTCTTAAGTGGTGATCCCCAATCTACTTCAGGCCAAATTTTTGTCTCTCCTTCTATTCCTTTTTTATTCTTTTTTAAAAAGTGATATTACCATCTTGAATTTCCAACAGAAACAGCACCATATCTTCCTGTAAATCATAAATACTAAACTAGAAGGAAACTTTTAAAATCTGTTTTAATCGATTCAGGGTAAACTTTCATTTTACAGATAAGGAAACCAAAAGAAATTTAGGTCATAGAATGCTTTTACATTTGTCTGTGTCAGTGATTTTATCACGTGTCTTGGAAAGTAAGGTAAAAAATAAGAAAAAAAAGATAAAAAATAGTTACTTTTTAAATTCAAAGCTTATACTTATTTTCAACTCCTTTACATAAAATCCAGGTAGAATTTTCTTCTTCTTTTTTAACAAAAATGCAATGGGATGACTAACTAGAAAAAAAAATAGAGGTATAGAACTGCTTCCCTTTCCTTGTGATTATGCTATATAAAACTCGTAACAAAAAATAGGTAAATGTAACCCATGCAATGAAAGTAAATAGCTAAAGGATTTTAAAGCACTGAAAGAAGTCTTTTTGTTAGGATAATAGCAATTGAGATGCGAGCTACAGCTTTTGCATATTAAACGCAAGTCTTTGTCTCTTTCACCTAAGTAGTGTGAGAAAGCAAAATCTGATTTGATGGGGGAAAAGGAAAAGACCATAAATAAAAGGGTGTGTTGTTTCCTGAGGGACAATTTTCCTAATGGCATTCTGCCCAGAAGCCCTTTCTTCTTAGCTAAACCACTGTGATCAGGATAAGTTGAGTAACCAGAAGGAGACCCCAGAGGGTCAGGAGTGACTACAAAGTTGATCAATGCCTTCAGAGTCCAGGTGTCAGCCAGTGCCGACCCTGAGGCTGGTCAGTGTTGCTGTTGGATAAACAGAAACTCCACATGTGATCTCTGTCAGGAGAAGCTCACGGCCAGTGATGGGGGAGATCTTTCCCAAAGTTCGGTAGTCACAGGCACCCCGGAAGTGTCTGAAGATATGATCACCCCCGCTCCCCAACACCACTCTCAGACATCTCTTCCTGGGAGAGAAGTCTAACCTTGAGTACATGCCAGATTCAGGCAAGGAACAGCTCCTTGTATTTTTCCCAGAAACACTGTCGCCCATCACGGCCATGACCTCTACCCTCAGGAAGCCAATGTCCAAAAAAGGAAAAAGACAGATCTATTTTTCATCCACAGAAATATAAAAAGGTAAATGCTAGAAGTTGCGTTAAGGATTCGAGAAGAGGTGAAAGCAAAAAAACAGCCTTTGCAACTGGTGAAAGCCCATCCAATCAACTCAAGGTCAAGACAAGGTGAAAATTCATAGTAAAATGGTTTGGGGAGATACACGTTTTCTCAACATGCCCTGTGCATTTCCTTCTCTGCTTTTAGACTTCCTGAGCAGCAGGCCTTTAATTCTCCCTCTGTTTCTCCAATACTCTGTCTATTCTTTCAAGGTGCTTCAAGAATCCCACTTCTCCCATGAAGCTTTTTCTAACCCTCCAACCACAGAGTTTCTTACTTTACTATCTGTATTGTTCATTTGCCACTTAACTATGGCCTTGAACTGCTTTTAATATATATGTGCACCTCACTTTCCTGACCAGGCTGCCGTAGACCCTTCACAGGCAGAGCTGTGTGAGTGACAGTGTCTAGCTGAACACAGATCTATAGAGAGGAGCCCAGGGAAGCAGCTATCAGCCATGGCCCGGGGCCTCACTGATTCCCCTTCCCAGCATGCCCTGGGACACTGTGCATTTTGCTGACTCCCTGCCTGGTTCCCTTCTGGACCAAACAGGAACCAGTTCTTTCCTCACCAGAAGGCCGAGAGAACCAAAGAGATGTTTATCTTTTTGTTCAAAAACTAAAGTATCAGGGTAACAGAAAGCATTATTAGCTGATCAGGTAGGTTTAAGAGAACAATTACCATTATCCAGATTATCAAGATTTTCTTAGAAAACCAAGCCTTTTCCTGTGGAACAGACCTAGACCATTAAAAGAAAAAAAAGGAAGCAAAGAAAAACTTTGCACAGATTCCTTCTGGATGTTGTTACTAGGCATCTGAGGACTTTTTTTTCTTTTTAACATATATGTATACATTGGGTTTATGCAGTCCACAAGTTAAAAGCAGGCAGGTCCATAAAACAAGCATTAACAATAAAAATACAGTTCATACTGAACTGTACACTTAAAACGGTTAAGATGATAAATTTGATGTTATATGTATTTTACCACAATTAAAAATTGAAAAAAAAAATACAGTCTGTGTATAGTACAAAGCACTGAAATAAGAGTAGCAAGTTGAAAACATATGAGGGTTCCTCATATGAAAACATATGAGGAACATATGAGGGTACAAGTTAAGGTGGGTGATGGGCTAAACTATTTTAGCTTAATTGGAGGGCAAGTGCAGTCAATAACTGTGATATACCACAAGTTAGGAAGAAAATGACCATTAAAAATATAACCATGGAATACAGGTGGGCATTTGTTAAGAAATCAAAATTTTACTTGAAATGCAAATGGAATTGAATGCATAAGTAAGTGCTATATTCATTAGATGTCTGTTTTTACTTATATAATTCGCTGCCTTTGAAAAAGACTGTGAGGTGGAGTTGAGATCTACAATATTATATGGTTGAATGTGTAACTTCACCCTTTTCCCCCTAAAAGTCAGAACGTGCCAAAAACATAAAATTCCAGCCGGACAAATGAGGTAAGGAACAAAGGAAGGAAATGGCCACTTTGGCCGGCACATCTGCAGAGAAAGTACACCACTAGAGGCGGACTCTCCCTGCTCAAAACCCTTTCAAAAAAGCTTCCCCATTGTTTGTTGATTTCTCAAACACATCTGACTTCAGGACACTTTTAATATATAATATATTGGGAAAAACACTGGGAGGAGCTTATGAACTAAATCGTCATAATGATGATAACAGATAGCATTAGCTGATACTTACATGCCAACACTGTTCTAAGCACTTTATACCCATTGACTCACTTAATCCTCAGAGAAACCTGCAAGGTAAGTATTGTTAATACAGTCAGCCTTCTGTTTCTGCAAGTTCCATATCCAAAGATTCAACCAAACTTGGATAGAAAATACTCGAGAAAAAAAATTCCAGAAAGTTCCAAAAAACAAAACTTGAATTTGCTTCATGTCAGCAACTATTTCCATAGCATTTACACTGTATTTACAACTATTTCTATAGCATTTACATTGTATTAGGTATTATAAGTCATCTAGAGATGATTTAAAGTATATGGGAGATGGAGAGATATACCATGTTCCTGGATTGGAAGAATCAACATTGTGAAAATGACTCTACTACCCAAAGCAAACTATAGATTCAATGCAATCCCTATCAAACTACCAATGGCATTTTTCACAGAACTAGAACAAAATATTTCACAATTTGCATGGAAACACAAAAGACCCTGAATAGACAAAGCAATCTTGAGAAAGAAAAATGGAGCTGGAGGAATCAGGCTCC
>NC_041217.1:33717256-33751014 GCF_002837175.3 Physeter macrocephalus
CCAACAAACACATGAAAGAATGCTCAACATCACTAATCATTAGAGAAATGCAAATCAAAACTACAATGAGCTATCACCTCACACCAGTCAGAATGGCCATCATCAAAAAATCTACAAACAGTAAATGCTGGAGAGGGTGTGGAGAAAAGGGAACCCTCTTGCACTGTTGGTGGAAATGTTAATTGATACAGCCACTACGGAGAACAGTATGGAGGTTCCTTAAAAAACTAAAAATAGAGCTACCATATAACCTACCAATCCCACTACTGGGCATATACCCTGAGAAAACTATAACTCGAAAAGAGTCATGTACCACAATGTTCATTGCAGCACTATTTACAATAGCCAGGACATGGAAGCAACCTAAGTGTCCATTGACAGATGAATGGATAAAGAAGATGTGGCACATATACACAATGGAATATTACTCAGCCATAAAAAGGAATGAAACTGAGTTTTTTGTAAATCTAAAAAAAAAAAGAAAAAAAATGGTTCTGAAGAACCTAGGGGCAGGACAGGAATAAAGACGCAGATGTAGAGAATGGACTTGAGGACATGGGGAGTGAGAAGGGTAAGCTGGGACGAAGTGAGAGAGTGGCATGGACATATATACACTACCAAATGTAAAATAGATAGCTAGTGGGAAGCAGCCACATAGCACAGGAAGATCAGCTCAGTGCTTTGAGGGGTGGGATAGGGAGGGTGGGAGGGAGAGACAAGAGGGAGGAGATATGGGGATATATGTATATGTATAGCTGATTCACTTTGTTATAAAGCAGAAACTAACACACAATTGTAAAGCTATTATACTCCAATAAAGATGTTTAAAAAAAAGTATATGGGAAGATGTGTGTATTATGTGCAAATACTACACCATTTTATATATGGGAGTTGAGCAACCTTGGATTTTGGTATCTGTGGGGGACCCTGGAAACAATTCCTCTCAGATACTGGATGCTGAGGGCCAACTATATATCCCATTTTACAGATGAAGAAACAGAGGCAGAGACAGTCACAGAGTAAATTGTTCAAGGTCACAGAGATAGTAAGGGGTAAGATCAGGGTGCGAACCAAGGTAGTTTGACTCCAGAGCCTGGAGACCTTAACTGCTGTTGTGTACTGAATGGCAGTGTATATTGAAAATGTGTATATTGAAGTTCTAACCTCAATGTGATGGTATTTGGAGATGGGGCCTTTGAGAAGTAACTAGGTTTAGAGGAGGTCATGAGGGTGGGGCCCTCATGATTGGATTAGTGCCCTTATAAGAAGAGACACAAGATAACCTTCTTTCTCTCTCTCTCTCTTTCCAAAAAGAAGAGGTCATATGAGCACACAACAAGAAAAGAGACCTCAGAATGAAACTTACCCTTGCTGACAGCTTGATCTTGGACTGCCAACCTCCAGAACTGTGAGAAATAAATTTCTGTTGTTTAAGCCACTCAGTCTATATGGTATTTTGTTATGGCAGCCTGAGCAGACTAAGACAATCACTATATTACCACCTCCTCCTGCCCAGCACAGAATTTTAAAGAATGGTGTGTAAATGTTTAGGCCACAATAAACATGGAATAGCATAACAATGCATGCTGAAATCACAGGGGGCCTAATGAGAGATGATTGTTTATTGGTAAGTGTTGCCGCCTCCCTTAAGCTCCCAAAGGAGCTTTGCCCACCATGCTTGTGTTGACACACTCTAAAAAAAAAAAGAAAAAAAATGGTTCTGAAGAACCTAGGGGCAGGACAGGAATAAAGACGCAGATGTAGAGAATGGACTTGAGGACATGGGGAGTGAGAAGGGTAAGCTGGGACGAAGTGAGAGAGTGGCATGGACATATATACACTACCAAATGTAAAATAGATAGCTAGTGGGAAGCAGCCACATAGCACAGGAAGATCAGCTCAGTGCTTTGAGGGGTGGGATAGGGAGGGTGGGAGGGAGAGACAAGAGGGAGGAGATATGGGGATATATGTATATGTATAGCTGATTCACTTTGTTATAAAGCAGAAACTAACACACAATTGTAAAGCTATTATACTCCAATAAAGATGTTTAAAAAAAAGTATATGGGAAGATGTGTGTATTATGTGCAAATACTACACCATTTTATATATGGGAGTTGAGCAACCTTGGATTTTGGTATCTGTGGGGGACCCTGGAAACAATTCCTCTCAGATACTGGATGCTGAGGGCCAACTATATATCCCATTTTACAGATGAAGAAACAGAGGCAGAGACAGTCACAGAGTAAATTGTTCAAGGTCACAGAGATAGTAAGGGGTAAGATCAGGGTGCGAACCAAGGTAGTTTGACTCCAGAGCCTGGAGACCTTAACTGCTGTTGTGTACTGAATGGCAGTGTATATTGAAAATGTGTATATTGAAGTTCTAACCTCAATGTGATGGTATTTGGAGATGGGGCCTTTGAGAAGTAACTAGGTTTAGAGGAGGTCATGAGGGTGGGGCCCTCATGATTGGATTAGTGCCCTTATAAGAAGAGACACAAGATAACCTTCTTTCTCTCTCTCTCTCTTTCCAAAAAGAAGAGGTCATATGAGCACACAACAAGAAAAGAGACCTCAGAATGAAACTTACCCTTGCTGACAGCTTGATCTTGGACTGCCAACCTCCAGAACTGTGAGAAATAAATTTCTGTTGTTTAAGCCACTCAGTCTATATGGTATTTTGTTATGGCAGCCTGAGCAGACTAAGACAATCACTATATTACCACCTCCTCCTGCCCAGCACAGAATTTTAAAGAATGGTGTGTAAATGTTTAGGCCACAATAAACATGGAATAGCATAACAATGCATGCTGAAATCACAGGGGGCCTAATGAGAGATGATTGTTTATTGGTAAGTGTTGCCGCCTCCCTTAAGCTCCCAAAGGAGCTTTGCCCACCATGCTTGTGTTGACACACCATTTCTAAAGGGAAGTGGACACCATAGGGGAAAAAACCATATAAGTGTTTTTCGTATGTTTTTTAAAAATAAGTTTTAATTTTTAGAACACTTTTAGGTTTACAGAAACATTGCAGAGATAGTATGATAAATGTGTTACAATTAATGAAACACAATTGATACATTGTTAACTGAAGTACATACTTGATTCAGATTTTTTTAGTTTTTAACTAATGCCCTTTTTGTGTTCCAGGAACTCATCTAGGATGCCACATTACATTTAGTTGTCATGTCTCCTCAGGCTTCTCTTGACTATGACAGATTCTCAGACTTTCTTATTTTTGATGACCCTGATAATTTTGACACATGCTAGTCAGGTATTTTGTAGACTGTTTCTCCGTTGGGATTTGTCCGATGTTTTTCTCATGATTAGACTGGGATTATGGGTTTTTATGAGGAAGATCACAGACATAGAGCGCCATTTTCATCCCATGATATCAAGGGTACATACTATCAACGTGACTTATCACTGTTGACGTTGACCTTGATCACCTGGCTGAGATCATGTTTGTCAAGTTTCTCTACTGCAAATTTACTCCTTATCTCCCTTCCCATAATGTTCTCTTTGGAAGGAAATCACTACATCTAAGGGTGGGGAGTTATGCTCTCCCTCCTTTAGGGTGGAGTATCAACATAAATTATTTGGAATTCTTCTGCAAGGGAGACTTGTCTCTTCTCTATTTATGCATTTCATCACAATTTCTTTCCTCCTCCTTCTCCTCCTTCCTCTTATTCTTCCTCTTCGAACTTTATTTTTAGAGCACTCTATAGTTCACAGCAAAAATGAGCAGGAGGTACAAGTATTATCCATATACTCCCCTCCCCCCCACAGGCTCCCAACTATCAACATCCCCCACCAGAGTAGTACATTCGTTACGAATGATGAACCTACATTGACACATCATAATCACCTAAAGTCCATGGTTTATATTAGGACTCGCTCTTGGTGTACATTCTGTGGGTTTTGACAAGTGCACAGTGACATATATCCACCACTGCAGTATCATACAGAATAGTTTCACTACCCTAACAATCCTCTGTGTTCTGCCTAGTCATCTGTCCCCCACTACACCCCTTGGAGCCACTGATCTTTTTACTGTCTTCATAGTTTTGCCGTTTCCAGAATGTCATTTGGTTGGAATCATACAGTGTGTAGCCTTTGCAGATTGGGTTCTTTCACTTAGTAATATGCATTTAAGATTCCTCCATGTCTTGTCATGGCTTGATAAATCATTTCTTTTTAGCATAGTAATATTCCACTGTTTGGATGTACCACACTTTCTCCATCTACCTAATGAAAACATCTTGCTTGTTTTTGAGTTTTGGCAATCATGAATAAAGCTGCTATAAATATCCATGTACAGTTGTTTTGTGTGGGCATAAGTTTTTCAGTTCATTTGGGTGAATAGCAAAGAGCTGAATCATATGGTAAGAGTACATTTAGTTTTATAAGAAACCGTCAAACTGTCTTGCAAAGTGGCTGTACCGTTTTGCATTCCCACCAGCAACGAATGAGAGTTCCTATTGCTCCATATCCTGGCCAACATTTGGCCATTCTAATAGGTGTGTAGTGGTATCTCATTGTTATTTTAATTTTCAATTCTGTAATGACATATGACATTGAACATCTTTTCACACGCTTACTTGCCATCTGTATATCTTCTTTGGTGAGGTGTCTGTTCAGGTTTTTTGCCCATTTTTAATCAGGCTGTTTGTTTTCTTATTGTTGACTTTTAAGAATTCTTTGCATATTTTGGATAAAGTCCTTTGTCAGGTGTGTCTTTTGCAAATATTTTCTCCCAGTCCGTGGCTTGTCTTATTCTCTTGACATTGTTTTCACAGAAGAGAAGTTTCTAATTTTGATGAAGTCCAGCTCATCAGTTATTTCTTTCATAAATCATGCCTTTGGTGTTATATCTAAAAAGTCATTGCCATACCTAAGGTCATCTAGGTTTTCTCCTATGTTATCTTTTAGGAGTTTGATGGTTTTGTGTTTTGCTTTTAGGTCTATGATGTTTTGAGTTTTGCGTTTTTCTTGTAGGTCTAAGATATTTTTGTGAAGGGCATAAGTTTTGTGTCTAAATTCATTTTTTTCACATGTAGGTTCATAGTTGTTCTGCATAATGTTGTATATATATGTATTTAAATACACATTCAAAGTATGGTGTATATATATATATATATATGTATGTATTTAAATAAATTTTGGAAGAAAAATATTGTAACATCCTAGTAACCTCTATGGTACAAAGATGGCTGCAGAGCAGTTTGGGAAATGTTGATCTTCTAAATAAAGACCCTCCATAGTCTTGTCCCTCTCACCTCTGCAGACTTGGCCCCCGGAACTTTCTCTACACATTCAGTCTTCCAGCCAGACTGGCTACAGGCTGCCCTTTTCCACCAAAATGGCCACGTCTCAAAACCCCTTCATCCCAGAAGTTACAGCTTTCACACTGAAACTTTCCTGGCTGAAGTAATGCCTGTCTCTTCTGGGCTAACAGGATACTCTACCTATAACTCTGTTAATAGCACTTTTCAAGTTGTATAATGATAGGTTCTTGCCCTGTTTTTGCTCTACCTTCTAGAATCTGTGTTTTTCCTTTATAACCCCCCTTTTCAAGTTCTGAGGGATATTTCCTCCTTTTTATCACCAGCCGCATAGGTGGGCCATAGAGAGGTTTTACTCGGGTACAGTCCTGCCTGGGAGCCAGTCGATGTGAGCATGGTCACTTGGCTCTCTCCAGATATGTGTATTTTGGGTACAACAAAAACATTTTTGGGACACAAGCAAAAGCCCACATGGAGTACCCTGTACCTATGTCTAAATATTTAAAAGTTATGAATTGAGAATAAGCTGTTAAAGAAAATGTTTTATTCTCCTACTTTGACACAGTGTACCTTCATAATGACCTGGAAGGGCAATGTCAAATGCAGAATTCTTGAACTCCTTGGAGTTCTGTGCTGGAATGGGGTGGCTCAGGAAGTGACTCCCGTTCCCCCCTGACCTGTCCCCACTTCTCTTACTGCCCTTGACTCTCTCTGAGGGGCCTCATGAGCGAGGCCATGGGTACTTCAGCCTGTGGTCCAACCTCTGCCCACACCCCCCTGCAAACAGCCGCCCCGAGGCCACCTTTCAGGGCCGCAGATCTCATAACAGCAGTGAGGTTGGCTCCGGAAGCGTGGTCTGGGAAAAGTGCACACAGGCCCCGGAGGCAGGAGCGGGAAAGGCCAGCTTTGCAGAGGATTCAGGCATCCCTGCTCCCTGGAGCATGGTCTAGAAGGGGAGGTGGGCTCCGGTGGCCACATCTCCTTGGCCCCGAGGACCCCTCCTCCAGTGAGCAGAGACACAGCTGAAGGAAGCACATTTCTCAGACTGCAATGTGCATGTGAATCACCTGGGATCTAATTTAGCAGGTCTGTGTTAGGGGCTGAGATTCTGCAGTCCTAACAAGCTCCCAGATGATGCCAGTGCTGTGGTATAAGGACCATACTTTGAATAGTGAAACTCTAAAGCATAGGCCCAAGGCAGAGGTCCCTCTTACCTGGGCAGACCAATACCTTAGACAAAAAAGGATATATTTGATATTAATTTAATCAGTTCCATGGGTAAATTACCAATAGAACTTAGTACATATTTATTACGCAAAAATAATGTAGGTGTAATACAAATTTGAATGTAGCATTAATGCCCACTCGGGGAGTTCTTTAGTCTAGCAGGACCAAGTGAGTGTCCCAGTTTTTGGCCCTAACAGTTGTCGTTTTCTTCCCCTTCTCGCACCCTTGACCCCTTCTTGCGTGTAGCCAGCCCCGTGTCCCTCACTGACCAGTTACTAGCATTTCCATTAGAGCTTTTCTGTCCCTTCTGCAGGCTCTTACAAACATACTTCTTGTCCTTCCTCATCATTTAGTCCACTCTGTTCTTTCATGCGCTTGCCTGCACTTTCAGCACATTTCTTCTGGCAGTTTCTCCAACAGACTTGTTACTTTTCTAAGTCCTTTTACCCTTTGCCCTCGGCCCTCAAGCCCACTCTTCTCAGTCATGCTGCTTGTCCTGCAGCTGCTGCCTCCTGTCCCCAAGCTCCCTGAGGGAGTCACTTTCCTGATACTGGAAAGCACCATCCTAAGGCCTGCCTTCTGGAGTGGGGAGGCATCTTCAGCCAATTCTGTGTGGCAAGAGAAGCTATTTCTGCCTTTTGGAACCTCATCACTGGGGCAGGAAGTGACCAACTTCCTGGCAAAGAGTTCCCAAGAACATCTTCCCAAAGGGAAAAAAGAGAAAACATATCTCTGACGTACGTGGATGGTTTCCTCACTTTTAACTGGCCCTGCCCCAGCTGAGTGATATGGCTCAAGGCTGATAAACTTCTGCTGGTGACAGAAGCCCACCCTGTGTGACCCACTCAGACTCAGGGTATTGGATGTGGCAGGTGTTGTTAGCCTTGACTGAGTCAAGTTCAGCTTCCTGGGGCTGAAATCCTACTTCTATTTACTCTCTGCTGCTGTTGCTCCCTTCATGGGGCACCGCCAAATATTGGTTAATGCATAAAGTTAATCTTTTGCTAAAACAGAGGATTCAGGTATGTCAGAATGCTGAGTCAAGCAGAGTATACCACGGGGTATTGAGAGGGATGCAAACTTTCTTCTAAAAAGAGGAATGGTATAACGTGGAGCCAGAATGTATAACTTCCCCACTTCAACCACCCCGCCCCCAATCCCCCAGAAAACAAAAAACAAAGCAAAAAAAAAGTTCTGTGTTGACTGGAACACATGAGAACATTGTCTTAGGATTATGTAAGAGGTGGCTTTAGGGGGCAAGAAACAAGCTCTTTCCAAACAGTGACACGTTGATGTAAATGGATGCAAAACCAGTACTCTCTCTTCGATTGTAAATACTGTGAGGGCTTGTTAGACTCTAGCAATGACTGCAGGTGAAATCACTGCTGAATTTGGTGTCATCTTTGAATTATTCTAATAATAATAATTTTTTTTTCAAATATTCCATCCCAAATTCTAGTAGTCAAAGATGCGCCTCCATATTAAGAACCACCATCCTACTACCATCTAAGACTCAACAGGACTAGGCCCAAGGGCAAATTGAAACAGGAGGGGCGGTCTTTAGGGTGTTATTCCCTCTTACTGCTGCAAGCTTCTTGCCTACCATTGCTGGTTTTATCTTAATGCAGAAAACTTAACTGCTCTATAGTTCTTTCTCCCAGGGTTAGTTGTTCCAAGGTATAGTTCAGCTAATCTATTTAACTGGTTCATGCTAACATGCAAATGGAAGTGGTCCCTCCCCTCCAGTCAATGTACGTCTTCATGGTGGTCTCAGAAGACCTCACCTCTCTAGTGCCTGAGGGGACAGAAGACAGACACATGAAGAAACCTTGGCGGGAGAGAGACTTACACACAGGCGTGGTCTTGGGACCATCTTGTTCTACGCTGTCACATTGGTCTTCCCCTACACAAGCGGTGCTCATTGCTACAATGTGCCTCATGGGCTGGCTGATTGACAGACTTTCCTGGCTGACAGTGAAGGTCCAAGGGTGTTTTCCGTAGCGGCGTCCTTTAGGATAGTGTTCAGGAAGGTTGTCCTGGGAAAGTGCCTGGTGTAGCCATGATTCACACCATAACTCCCTTTCCACAAGAGAGCCAGAAGCTGAACCAGGTGGCTTTCCTCCCCCGAAATCAGGAGGTTGGGAAATGTATCATATACCTGTGTTGGCTGGAAAGTTTAAGCTGTATGTTTTCTATGTATCTCATTTGTTCTTCATTTCTTTTCTCCTCTGTCTTCTTTTGGATTTATTGAGCATTTTTTAATGCTTCCATTTTATTTCCACTATTAGCTGTAGGTATCTCTTTTTTTAAAGGGAACTTTATTTTTATTTATTTATTTTTGGCTGCATTGGGTCTTTCTTGCTGCACCGGCTTTCTTTAGTTGCGGTGAGCGGGGGCTACTCTTTGTAGCGGTTCACAGGCTTCTCATTGCAGTGGCTTCTCTTGTTGTGGAGCACGGGCTCTAGGCACGCGGGCTTCAGTAGTTGTGGCACACGGGCTTAGTTGCTCTGCGGCATGTGGGATCTTCCCGGACCTGGGCTCGAACCCGTGTCCCCTGCATTGGCAGGTGGCTTCTTAACCACTGTGCCACCAGGGAAGCCCTGTATGTATCTCTTAAACAATTTTTTTTTGGTGGTTGCTCTCTATGGTTTACAATGTACATCTTCAACCTTATCACAGTCTACCTTCAAATAATTTTATAGTTTTATGTCACTTCACATGTAGTGAAAGAAACTTACAGAAGTGCCTTCCATTCCCTCCTTCCTGGGCTATTGTCAAATATTTTACTCTGACATATGCTATAAACTGAAGATACATTGCAATTATTTTTGCATTAATCAATGATCTTTTAAAGAGATTTAAAAGCAAGAATATCTTCTTTTCTATTTAGCCTACTATTTATCATTTCTGGTGCTCTTTATTCCTTTGTGTAGATCCAAATTTCCATCACCTTCTGCCTTTAACATTTCTTCTAGTGCAGGTCTCCTGGCAACAAATTCTTTTGGTTTTTCTTTGTCTGAAAAAGCATTTATTTTGCTTTTGTTTCTGAAAGATATTTTCATAGGGTAGGGAGTTCAGGTTTTATTTTCAGTAAAGATGTTGTTCCACTCTCTCTAAATTGCAAAGTTTCGGACAGGAAGAATGCTGTCATTCGTATCTT
Source organism: Physeter macrocephalus (assembly GCF_002837175.3). NCBI lineage: Eukaryota > Metazoa > Chordata > Mammalia > Artiodactyla > Physeteridae > Physeter > Physeter macrocephalus. Next base: position 33,726,930 of record NC_041217.1, read on the forward strand.
TGCTCCTCTGAATATTATGACTTTTCCTCTGACCACTTTTAAGATTTTAATTTTTATCACTAGTTTTCAGCAATTTGATTATGATGTGCCCTGATGTGGTTTTCTTTAGGTTTATTCTGCTTGGAGTTTATTGAGCTTCTTATATCTGTGAGTTGATAGCTTTCATCAATTTGGGGAATATTTCAGCCATTATTTTTTCAAAAATTTCTTCTACCTCCCCTCCTCTCCCGGGACTCAGATTTACTAGATATTGTCTCACAGGTAACTGAAGCTTTTTTTTTTTCCCCTAATCTTTTTTTTTTGACAGTTTGTATTGCAATGTTTTCAATTCCTTGATCTTTTCGTCCACATTATCTGATTTGCTCTTAATCCCATGCAGTATATTTTTCATTTCAAATATTATATTTTTCACCTCTAGGAGTTTCAGTTGGACCTTTTTTGTATCTTCCATTTCTCCCTTCATAGTCTTTACGTTTTCTTCTACCTTCCTCAGCATGTGGAGTATGTTTTCATTTTCTTGTCTGCTAAATTCCGTCGTCTCTGTCATTTCTAGGGCAGTTTCTACAGATTGATTTTTCTCCTGGTTATGGGTAATATTTTCTTATTTTGATGCATATTTGTCAAGCTTTGCTTGGTTGCAGGATATTGTGAAATTTACATTTTTGGGCACTGGGTTTTATTGTAATCCTTTAAATGGTGCTCTAGGTGGTTCTGACACACAGCTTACTTACAGTCAGTTTGATTTCTGCACAGTGTGCTATAGTCCACAGTGTGCTATAGTCCTGTTAGGTGGGTGCTATGCAGCAGTGAGTCTAGGGCTGATCAGGTCCCACTACTCTGACAATGTCCTTCTGAGGACCCTACTTGATGCCCTGTGTATTATGAGGTCTTTCCACTTTGGTTAGTGGGAACAGAATTCCATGAGCTCCAGGAATTTGGGGGGCTCTTGATGCCCATTTCTGTGTGTGTTCCCCTCACATCCCTCCTCTCCCAGCTTCAGGTCATTTTCTTTCACACGTGTTTTCTCTCAGCCAAAGACTCGATCTGCAGATCTTCAGAGCTCTCTCTCTGGGCAGGTCCCTCCTCTCTGATGCTGCCTCTCAAACTCTAGCTATCTTAGCTTCCCTGAACTCCAACCTCTCAATTCAGTGCGACCACTAGGCTCTGTTTGGGTTCCCCTCCTCACCCTGCAGCCTAGAAACTGCCTCCAGCTAGTAAGGTGAAGCAATCATAGGACTGGCCTTGTTTTTCTCCCCCTTCTCTCAGGGACAACGGTCCTGTGCTGACTATTGTCCAAAGTCTGAAAACCACTATGTCATAGTTTGTCCAGATTTTTAGTTGTTTAAGGTAAGAGAGTATACCTCTGGAGCCACTATTACTGCATCATGGCCAGAAGCAGAACTTCTCTCAATGAATATTTAATTATATAACATATGACATTTTATATCATGGTGTTTTTGCTTAACAGTAGATATTGGTCATTTAAAAAATTTTGTTGGGCTTCCCTGGTGGTGCAGTGGTTGAGAGTCCGCCTGCTGATGCAGGGGACACGGGTTCGTGCCCCGGTCCGGGAGGATCCCACATGCCGCGGAGTGGCTGGGCCTGTGAGCCATGGCCGCTGAGCCTGCGTGTCCAGAGCCTGTGCTCCGCAACAGGAGAGGCCACAGCAGTGAGAGGCCCGCGTATCAAAAAAAAAAAAAAAAAAAAATTGTTGCATAATTGTGGTAAACATTTTTTAAAGAATTTATTTATTTTATTTATTTTTGGCTGTATTGGGTCTTCGTTGCTGTCTGTGGGCTTTCTCTAGTTGTGGCAAGTGGAGGCTACCCTTCGTTGCTGTGCGCAGGCTTCTCTTGTTGTGGAGCACGGGTTCTAGGCCCACAGCCTTCAGTAGTTGCAGCACGCGGGCTCAGTAGCTGTGGCACACAGACTTAGTTGCTCCGCGGCATGGGGGATCTTCCCGGACCAGGACTTCAACCCATGTCCCCTGCATTGGCAGGCGGATTCTTAACCACTGCACCACCAGGGAAGCCCTAGTAAACATCATTTTAAACTGTGTATACATTCATTCACTTACCAAACAGCCACTGATTGAGTGACTCCTACACTCCAGCTCTGGATAAAGCAGATAAGATTGCCACTCTCCCAAAGCTTTTACGCTAGAGGAAGGAAGATAGGTAAAAGATAATAAACCATAGTGTGATAAGAGCTAGAAAACAGGGTGATATGTTAGAGAGTGACAAGGGCAGCTCCTGAAGATGGGTGTTTGGGGAAGTCCTCTTGGGAGGTAGGATGCGGGATCCAAGTCCTGAGTGATTTTAGGGGCAGCCGTGTGCAGAGTGTTACAGGCCGAGGGAAGGGAAGTGCACGAGCCCCAGGAAAGTACCAAGCCTGTTGCATTGGAGGAACAGAGAGAACAGTTTGATTAGAGCATAGTGAGCAAGGGGGGAGAGTGGTACCAGATGAACTCAGGGAGGTAGATGGCGGGGGGCAGACTTTATGGGGCAAAGAATGCCGTGCAAATGCATAATTTATTTACCTAATAATATCATTACATGCTTATTGACTTCCTTGTTCCTGTCCTGTGAAACTTCAGATTTTTGCATTTTACAGCGTTTTATCATAAATAACACGGCAATTAAAACCTTTTTCTTTTTTCTTTTTTTTTCTGTACTTAGAATTATTTCAATATGGCAGAATTTCAAGACGAATTAAAGAGTCAGGGGGTAGGTAGCAGAGGCGGATGGTGCACTTGGGGTCCCTTTTACAGTCAGGGGTCTCTGTTATCAGCTGTTGCAGGTGCTGCTGACACCTCACACCTTGGACAACGGGACCCACCTCCCCATGTGCCTGGGAATGACACCCCTCCAAGCCTACAGCCAGTGGCTGACTGGTGTGTGGATACAAAAGCACCCACCTCCTTGCCTCAATGCAGGACAACTCTGTGGTGCCATTTACACTCCAGAGCTCCTGGAAGTACCAGGTGGAGGCCATGATTCTCCTGAAGTCACATTCCTGCTTAGCTTTCCCCTTCCTTACTCTGGTCCCCTCCTTCTCTCAGATTTCTTCTGAAGCACTCCCCCGAAGAGTCACCTGTACAGGAATCCCCACATCAGGCTCTCGCTCTAGGGAACCCAACCTAAAACAGGTTATGAGCCTTTTGAAGATTCCTGATTTAGTAACTCCTTGGTAAGAATCCATTTTTAGAAACACTATGTCCGCTGAAGGCAATTTGAAATGTACCCCGTTCCCACAAAGGGTAGGAAGCACTGGAAGGTAGCAGATAGGTAGTTGAAGGATAACTAAAAGTCCTGAGGTGAAGAACTAATGGTACTGACAGCTCCATGTGGAATGAGGATTAAGATTCCACCGGATTTGGATGAGTTAGGAACACAAGTCTGTGAAGACTTAGGAATAGCCAGACTCAACCTTCAACACCAGTAGGCCATTTGAGAACATCAGGTAAACTTGTTCCTTCTCTCAGCGACACTGAGAGCCTGCAGGTTACCTCACTGGTCCCAAAGCACATCTCCTATTTTCTTCCAAGGGTCTGTCATTTGATCCCAGAGGCCCTGTGGCTTTAAGATAAGAGGACAAGAGAACAGAAACACTACAGCCAGGGGTGGAAGCAGTGGTCAAAAGAAAGAAGGGGACAAATTGAGAGATGAGAAAGACGGTTCAGAATAGAAGAGGAAAACTTAGGGTATCCTGACACTTTAATCATGATTCTTTTTTTCCTCTCTTCTACAGGAGAAGAAGGTAGTCACATGGGAAAGCTGAAGATCAGCAGTGACTATCACATACACACATACACACACACATACACACTCACCCTGCTACTCTTCCCCAGGTCCCTATCTCCCCATCCTTTGAAGAGAGGATCTTAGATAAGGGAGCCCTGGCAGAGGGTTTGGAAGTACCCTCTTTCTTTTTTTTTTTTTTTAACATCTTTATTGGATTATAATTGCTTTACAGTGGTGTGTTAGTTTCTGCTTTATAACAAAGTGAATCAGCTATACATATACATATGTTCTCATATCTCTTCCCTCTTGCATCTCCCTCCCTCCCACCCTCCCTATCCCACCCCTCTAGGTGGTCACAAAGCACCGAGCTGATCTCCCTGTGCTATGCGGCTGCTTCCCACTAGCTATCTATTTTACATTTGGTAGTGTATATATGTCCATGCCACTCTCTCAATTTGTCACAGCTTACCCTTCCCCCTCCCCATATCCTCAAGTCCATTCTCTAGTAGGTCTGTGTCTGGAAGTACCCTCTTACTGAGAGTCTGGGTAGATTCCAACCTGGCTTCCAAAGTAGATGGTAATTCTACTGCTAATTGTTTCTGAAGAGGCTGATAACTGAAGAGTCTGAGATCTAGAATCATTAACAAATCTGACCAAATGTCAGGAAAATGAGAAAAGACTACGTGCCAGAAGGCAGTTGGTCTTACTCTGGATTCTTGTCCTATCTCTACCCACATCAGAATGAGAATAGCAATGATTAAGTACACATCTGAATATACCCCTTACATGCTGAACACACAGAGTCCTTCAGACTCTAAGGTGGCATGTCCCTGGAGCTGCATTTCCAAGACTGTGGATGGTCTCACTGAGCCAGTCAGGATGATGGTAAAAACTAAGACTTGTACAGGAATTTACAGCTTCCAAAATACTTTCATAAATATTATATTAGCTGCCACTCATCTGTAAGATAGCTACTCTTATTATTGTTGTTGTTTTAACTTTTTCATGATGAGTACCTTGAGATGAGTACATTGAGAGTCAGAGCAATTAAATAACTTGCCCATGATCCCATAGCCAACAAGAAGCAATTCTTTTCTATAATACTGAGTCTAAATCCTGTACAGTTCTTACTCTATTTGCCTGCCTTGTCCCCTTCTCTGCTCACTGGAGTCTTCTTACATCTTGCTGTTCAGGGCTAAGAGTTCTAAGATCCTAGAAAGGGCAATAAGGAGTTGGCTATCCACGGGATCCTGAAAGCCTACTCTCTCTCTCAAGAGGATCTTCCCACACATGCTGGAAGAAGGGCATGATAGCTCATTCTTTTTTTTTAAGGTACAGCTCCCAACTTCCTGAACTTAAGAAGAACTTCTTTTTCTGCCTGATTTGCACCTCTGTTGCTCCCAAGATGGCAGGGCTCTTCACATCAATGGGAAGATGGCAAGATGTATGAACCTATCCCCACAAGTGTAATCACTGCCTCCCCTGGGCATGCAGGAAATGAGTATGGGTATCTCCGGCCACTGTAAATGTTGAGCACATTGTTTTGTAACCTGCTCCACTGGCTCCCCTTTACTCCCCCACCTGCAGAGCTGCCTATCTAACTAATCTGGGCTGATGGAATGCCATTTATTTCTCTCCTTACCCTAAATGAAGTATCATTAGGAAGGTAAAGGCTCTGCCTAAAACAAATCACCTAACATATTCCAGATACAAATTAAAATTGTTTAAATTTTTTTTTTTAGATAATGTGTCCCGTCGTATTATCCAAACCATTGCTGCTTTCCCTAGCAAGAATAATTGAGAATTTTTTTTTTTTTTTTTTTGCGGTACGCGGGCCTCTCACTGTTGTGGCCTCTCCCGTTGCGGAGCACAGGCTCCGGACGCACAGGCTCAGCGGCCATGGCTCACGGACCCAGCACCTCCGCGGCATGTGGGATCTTCCCGGACCGGGGCACGAACCCGCGTCCCCTGCCTCGGCAGGCGGACTCTCAACCACTGCGCCACCAGCGAAGCCCAATAATTGAGAATTGACACAAAAAGAAACTCACCTGAAGCCAGAGCTTAAGCTGACTTGCCGAACAGGTGTAAAGCCTGCCATGGAAGGAAGTCTACGGTGATAGCATTTGGGAGAATTTATCATCCTGAGGGATATGGTGGTAGTAATTTTAGCATTTGCAAGCTGTGACTCACAGCAGAGCATGCTACGTGGTGGGGATAGACCTAGCTCTGGATGGGATGACTTTCCCAGGTGAACTCACCCAGCAGGCCTGGGAAGCTCCATAATCTCATCAGGGCGTGATTACCATTGCCAGTGAGCAAAAACGCCCTGCTGAGATTCCCAGGCTGGGACTTGTGGGCACAAGACTCCTCGAGAAAAGGTTATAGAAGAGCCTCTAGACCAGAGGCCCCTTCCCCAGCTCACAGGAACTGAGGCGGCTTAGTCAGGGAGGGAGGGGCAGGGATGGAGGGGGACTGCTGGTTGGCCCACCCCTTAGAGCAGTGTGCCTGCCATTCCTTGGCACCAGAAGCAGGCTAAACAGCCATGCCCGTGCCTGCAGGTCTGTTGGCTAACCTAAGAGGTCCCTTGAGGGTGATTAGAGCTAGAAGATTCTGCTTCTCTGTCAGCAACACTGAGCACAGATTCTGGAGGCAACCAGGCAGAGATACAAGGAAAAGAAGTGGTGGTTCCTCTAGGAACTGCTGTGGTAATGCGGGGAGAGTTCTGGGTCAAATGCCAAAGACCAGGAGATTTAGGAACAGGCTGTGGAGGTGATCAGTGAACTAGAGTTCCTCCCATTCCTAACATTCTGTGATTCCAGTTTATGGGAGGAGACTGGATAAACATACATCGAAAGTATACAAATGCTAAGCTCCAGGAAGTGTAGCGGTGGCGCCTTGAGCACGATAGACCAGTGACAGCGGGGCTGAAGACCAGACACCGTGGACAGAGGGCGTGAGAAAAGATAGGTGATTCTAGCTGAAATATTAGAGAGAGTCGGTGATAGAACAGATTGGAAGGGGGAAACTCTATAAAAAGAACTTTCTTTCTTTTTTTTTTTTTTTAAACTCGAGGCTGAAAATCTCTTTTCTCCTGGGGAGAGAGATTCTGCTATTGCTTCAGCCAAGATGTGAATTTCCTGAAGGAGGAGATGACTCAGGTGTTCCTCATGGAAAGGTGGCTGCTGGTGAGAGAGGGGTGGGTGCAGGGGATTCAGGGCTGATTTAAGCCTTGCCCGCAGTGATTCAGGCAGCCCAGGTCCCTGCCTTCTGTGGGTGAAAATCCTGAGATAGGTCCTCCCATGCAGACACGCAGGCGGTTGCCATGTGGAGGGTCTGAGACGCTTCTGCGACTGCTTAGTAAATGTCCCAAGGGAAAATCATTTGGCGGTTAAGCTAGGGAAGGGACAGGTATGATGTTCTAAAGCTAAGCAGATTCATGCTGGGCCAGGAGGGTGTTCTAGAAAAGGGAATTTCTAATCGGCTTCACCGAGGAAGGGGAGCTGTCTTCTGTCTCATGCGTGATCTGCAAATGTATCTCTGTGTATACTTACCTCACCTGCAGCAGTGGTACTGTTACCAGCTCCAGTCCTTGGATTCTTTAATCAGTGTTAACTGATAAGAGGCCAGATGAGAAATTCAGGCAAGGCTTTACTGGGACTCCTGCTGCAGCAGGAGGGAGAGGTAACAGGTTCCTTTGCCCACTCCTGAGGAGGGGCCGGCTGGTCCCTTAAATGGGGTGAGAGTGGGGGCAGATTGGTGGGTTGGGCCGGAGGGATGGCTTTTGTGGTCTGCCACCCGCTTGGTGGTGTTGTGCTCACGGATCGTGCGCGGTACCCTGCTTTTGCTCCCGGCACCTCAGAAGTGGCAGTTGGTTTGTGGCCTTTTTGTATCTTGTTGTTCATAATTGCCCGGACTGCTCGTGCACGCAGTTGTTTTTAGTCTCTTATCGTTTCTTTGTATTCTGTTGCTTGAGGAGACATTTGTCCAGGTGCAAGTATTGCAGCAAAGGGTCCCAGGTCCCAGCCTATCTCAGTACAGCTTTTAAGCATTCAGGTTGATTGAATCTCCTTTGATGGATCAGAGTGAGCTGAGGGGGTTTACTGAGCTCCTACTGCCCGAGGAGGCTGGGTAGTATGTAGGAAAGCCCCTGGGTTGCCAGAAAGATCTGGGTTCACGTCCTGCTTGGGCCACTTATTAGTCGTGTCTTCTTGAATATGTTGCTTGACCTCTCTGATTCCACAGAGTCCTTAATTATAAAATGGGGACAATCATTCCACAGGGTTGGACTGAGAATTAAATGCGATAATATACAGCACTGGGACAAAAGTAGCTCCAGCTATTTCACTTCTGTGAGTGTCAGAAGCACAGTGGGAGGGTAGGACCTGAGATGAAGGTAGATTAAAGTGATGGATGAACAGGTGTGCCCAACTTGGGGCCTTAACTGTGCTTTCCTCTAATGCAGTGCCATATGGAGGGGAACCAAACCAACCTGAACCCAGGGTGCCTTACTAAGATGGCGGGCCCTCACTCCAGAGACTTCTCCACGTAGAACCTGTGACAGGCCCGGGACACATGAGCCATGCAACCTATGCCTCAGCCCTCCCTTTGGCAAACAGGATCACCCTGGGAACTCCCACTAAGCCCAGGCTCTCTGCCTCCGCCTGGACAACACAACATAAACACAGCATTAAGGTCCAGGGGCGGTGCCGTGGCCCTGTCTGTGGTATGTCTCCTTGGCTTTAACCATATGGGCTGTGAAATGAAAAATAATTTCAAAAGGGAAAATATTAGTTAAGATCATGTGAACAAGCTTCCAGTAGACAGACTTTCCTTTTTCTTCTTCTTACTTTTCAGTCCTATTTGTGTGTTCTTGTATGAGACGATGTCTGCCAGGGCTTAAATATGTCAAGCAAGAAAGAGGAATAATAAGTTCTGGGTTCCAGCTCCAGCTCTTATAAACTGAGAGAGACCTTGGGCTAATCCTTTAATCTTTTTGAGCCTCACTGCTCTCATCTATAAAATGGGGAGACTAGTGCCTCTCTTAAACTGTTGTGATTAGGATCAAATAAAACAATGAGTGTAAAAGCCCTTAATGAACTGAGGGCAAAAGTGATACAAATGGAAGCTCGTTTTTGCATGTCGAATGTTCATTGATCGTCTGCTTGAAGCGTAATTACTGGGTTGACTTCCTAGGCTATCTGATGATATTTTGGCAGACACCTGAGCCTGCCCTTTCGCCTCTGCTCGTTCAGTCCCTACCTCAGTCCCACCCCTCCATCAGGTCAAAAGAACTGAGACACTGTTGACCCATCGTGCCTGGGGCAGGTTGGATGTTCCTGAATGGTCATTAAGGACTCTTAGGAACAGAGGTGATGTGACAACTTGCTGGTGTGAGTGTGGGGAGCCTTTCTGTGTTTGCCTTGCGAACCCTCTCAAGGCTCATGTTGCCCCAGCCTTTCTCTCAACAAGGGCAACAAAAGAAAAGTGGAAAGGTTCACGGGACACAGGGAATGGGATGCTGACTGCCACGGCCTCCAAGTTTCCCGACCCACAAACTCTCCATCAAACACTTGAATACGCAAGAAAGAAATGATAGCTTCTCAGGTTCTCTCTCTTTACTTTTCTCCTCATGCACTCCCCTCTCAAACACTGCAAAGATTATAGAGAACAGGGCTATAGCTACACTGCCTGAAAGCCAAAGAGAGGGTGCAACTCCCAACCATTCTGCGTGAATGGGAGTTTACTCTCTCTTGCTCATCTTGCTTTGAGCATAAACTATCTTGTCCTATCGATTTTTTCATTAAAAAATTAAAACCATTTTTGAACTATAAAACAATACATACTCATTGTAGAAAATGTAGAAAATAAAGAAAGCGATAAAGAAGAAAAAAGAATTACCCATAATTCCACCATTACTAACATCTTGAGTGTCTTTCCTTTCAGTGTTTTCTCAGCCACAGAATGAGGGTGGTGTGTGTACAGTTTTGTGTACTTTTTCACATAATGTTATGACATGAAAAATTTCCCATGATGCTAAAATTCTCAGAAAACAGGATTTCAATGGCTGAGTAAGGTCTATCATACAGATGAATCACAAATTATTTAGCCGTTTCCCTATTGTTCAACACTGAGGCTGTTTTAATTTTTTCCATTAAAAATAACACTGCTTTAATATCCCTGTACATGTGTCCATGTCTCTGATTATTTCCTTAATATAAATTGCTAGAAATAGAACCACTGTGTCAAAAGAGTAGGAATGTTTCTGAAAGTTTTGATCTATGCTGCCAAAGTGCCCTCAAGAAAATACATACCAATTTACCCTACCAGTAAGAGTGCATAACAGTACTCATTTCCCCACACCCCCAACAAAGCTGCATGTTACCTCCATATGAGGGCCTCTCACTGCCGTGGCCTCTCCCGTTGCGGAGCGCAGGCTCAGCGGCCATGGCTCACGGGTCCAGCCGCTCCGCGGCATGTGGGATCCTCCCGGACCGGGGCACGAACCCGTGTCCCCTGCATCGGCAGGCGGACTCTCAACCACTGCGCCACCAGGGAAGCCCTGCTTTATTTATTTTTATGTAGCAATCCTGCCTTATCATTCCAGCCATGACACTCATTTGTATGTCTGCTGTTTATTTTGTATGCCCTGCCTACCTCCAAACAGAATCTGAAGTCGTGCCAACTAGGTAATAAGCCCTTAAAATTTTCCCAGTAATTTTCCCTCTTTGTAGCTTCTATGACTGGCACAGTGGTCTTCACATATTCAATATTTGATACGTTTACAGGTGAACCATATAGAGATGTTCACTAACAGAATCTTCTCTCTTTTTGCTATGTGTATGGCCCCATTATGTCCTTTTCTCTCAATTTTCATTGCTCTTACATTTAATCTTTTTTTTTACACAATCTTAAATGCATATAATTATTTAGTGGTTTTTAGGAGAAAAAAACAAAATATAAATAAAAAAAACCCTCTGTCTCCTCAACTGGATTGTCAGTCACTTGAGGGCAGGAGATACATGCCTTTTATTTATCTTAGAAGAAATGAGTATAGCATCAAGCATATGTGGACATTTAATTTTTCATACATTAATTCACTTATTTAACAAGCATTATTGAGCATCTGTTAATACGTCAGGCACTGCACTCAGTGTTGAAGAAACTAGCTCCCAGTCTGATAGAAGGAGTGGGGTATGGTGGCATACAGGATGCTATGAAAGCATTAAGGAAGAACCTCAAACCCAGATTGGAGGAATCGAGGAGGGCTTCCTGAAGGAGATGGTGGCTGACAGGAGCTAGCTGATAAACAATATTGCTGAGGGGATGGGTGTTTCAGGAAGAGAAAGCAGCACATGTGAAGTTATAGTCTACAAAGAAAGTATGATGTTTCGAGGAATTTACTACTGACTTAACATATCCAGAACTTAGAGAGGGACAGAGAAGGTGCAGGAAATGAGGCTGGAGAGTTGGGCAAATGTACAATGAAGATGAAATTGACCAGTTTGCGGCTTCACCAGTCAGTGTATATAGTGGCAATCCCACTGGCATCAATACCCAGTTCTCACATGCTCTGTATCCCGCCAGCTTGACTTAAAGGTAGCCAAGATCCTTGGAAGAAATCAAAGTTATTTCAGCGTCTTTCCCATCAAGTATTTAGGGGACTCTTTGGGGATTACTTCCATGTTCCAATGAAACAATCTAGGTTATCATTTACTACGAAGTCTAGCCAGGCTGGAATAATGCAGTCCCAAGCCTTAGTGCTTCAACAAGGATGCCAACGCAAAGCTGGAACAAATACCTAGCAGTTTATGGAGGCCCATAATGTGGAAATCAGAGCATCACTGCTGCATCTGAAGACCAGAGATTATTGCCACTGGTCTAGCAAAGTGTGAAGGAAAATGCTCTTACCAGTACAGTTCAAATAAGGGTTCTGTGAAGGCTGCTCAACTTCACAGAAATAGCTCTTTAAATGTCCACACAAGGGCCTTCCTTCTAGGAGCCACATGTGCTGCCAAAGCAGCTAGGGGAAGCAAGTTCCAGTGTTAGCCTCCACGGTGAACCCAGAACACCGTTCCCCTTGGGCACTCTGGCGCAAATGCTAGATTGATTCAAGAGGCCAGATGCCTTCTTCTCTATGATGACTGAGTTCTCAGGGCCCCCACTACCTATAATCATGCCTCCCTCAGGGCCAACCCAGTCCATCAGGTGCCTGAATCCAACCAGGAATAAGGTTCGGACTCTCTCTCATAGGTTGTACTGTTCAACTTCTGTGTAAACTTCTGTGTTCAACTTCTGTGTAAATCAGTGGGTGTAAATGGATACACGGAGGGAAGGCAGTTGCCCAGCCATTCTTATCAAAAGCATCTGAACACCATCTCCTGCCCAGACAACACACCTGGCTTTGTTAAAGTACATAGACTTTATTCTGCAGGCAAAGAGGATCCAACAAAGTTATCATATAGTATATTAGTATACCAATTGCACTATACTAATTAATGATTAATATCCACAATATGTACAGAGCTCTCAGAAACTGGTTAGGAAAGACAAACCTGGTAGAAATGGGTAAATGATATGAATATGCAATTCACAGAAGAGAAAATCTAAATGTCCAGTAATGTTCTTAAAATATGCTAATGAAAATTAAAGCAATAATGTAATTTTACTTTATACCCTTCCGATTGGTAAACAATAAGAATGATAACACCTACTGCTGGTGAAAATGAAGAAGAAATACTTGACATTGCTCGATGAAATGTGAATTGCTACAAACTTTTTGGCAATCAGGCAAAGACTATAAAAATTTAACGCATATGCCCTTCATCCCAGCAATGCCATTGCTGGTAATCTACTCTATAGAAGCACAGTCAACCCTTGAACAATATGGGTTTGAAGTTTGTGGACCCACTTATATATGGGGTTTTTTCCCACAGTAAATACTGTGGTAGTAAACGATCTACGGTTGGTTGAATCCACAGATACGGAAGAACCGAGTATATAGAAGAACTACCTATATATGGAAAAAAAACATAAGTTATATGCAGATTTTGGACTGTATGGAGAACTGCTGTCCCTAATCCCCGTGTTGTTCAAGGGTCAGCTGTAAAAGCAGGGCACAAAGGATACATATACAAAGGTGTTTATTGCTGCATTGTTTGTGGTTGGCAAAACACTGAAAACAAAGTGAATGCCCACCATTAGGGCAATGAGTCCCACCATTAGGGGATTGAATAAATTATGATGTACACATGCCATGGGGAATTGTTTAGCTATTTAAAAATATAAGTTAGATCTATACTGACTTGGAGGGATTTCCATGAAGTGTAATTAAGTGGGAAAAGCTATATGCAAAGGTGTATATGTACTGAGATCCAATTTTTAGAAAATGAAGACATCTACTGCTAGCAAAACAACAACACTAAAATCTTGTGGGTGGGTGTGTATTTTTCCTTTCCTGTTTTGCAGATAGGAGTGACCAATGAGATATAAGTGGAAGTTTTGGATGGAGGGTTTGCTGAAGTTCTTTTTTACTCCTGGTCTTCCACTTTTCTTATCTGAAATAAGGATGTGTGATAGCTGGCACTTTTACAGTCATTTTATGGCTTTGAAGATATGACAGTGTGAAAGATTACAAGTTGGAAGGAACGGCTCCCTGATCACTTTGTGGAGCCCTGGACTTTGTACATATGAGAATAAAACCTCAAGTGATTAAATATCTGTAGTTTGGTCACTATAGTGAGGAGCCAAACACCATTATGATTATATGAGCATGAAGAAAAGGTATGAAAGTATACATACCAAGTTCTTAGCATTGATTACTTGGGGTGTGGGTGCAGAGAGTACAGAAAGAGAGAGGAAGGTACAAAGAAAGTATTTAAATAAAAGGTGCCCTTTATTCAAAGCAAAACAGCATTATGATATAATTCCATTTGTTTCCAATCATACATTCACTCTTTCCAGGCCCTCTTTGTTCCTACTTAAAATTATTCCTCTCTCAGGGCCATCCTGTAATATCTGAATCCCAGTGAGGGACAAGGTTTACACCCTTTTATCATATGATTGATCAACATAAAAAGGTGCCTGAAAGGATGATCATCAAAACATTAATGGAGGAATGGGGATAATCTCAGGGTAGGGTGATTTCAGGTGATCATTTGTTTCTTCCTTATATTTGTCTGATTGTTTTAATTTTTATATTGATCTTGTATTATTTATATAGTCAGGAAAAAAACCCAACAATGCTATTTTCACTGTGGGACAACAAAAATAAAGCAAAGGTTGAAGTGAGGCAAGATTGGAGGCAAGATCAACTATGAGGGCATTTTAATAATCCAGTTAAGAAATGATGATGGATTGAAGACAACTGGGGATGGAGAGATGTAGAAAGATTTAAAAAATAGTAAGGAGGTAGAATCAAGTAAGCTGTGACAAAGTGAGAGAGTGGCATGGGCATATATACACTACCAAACGTAGGGTGGATAGCTAGTGGGAAGCAGCCGCATAGCACAGGGAGATCAGCTCGGTGCTTTATGACCACCTAGAGGGGTGGGATAGGGAGGGTGGGAGGGAGGGAGATGCAAGAGGGAAGAGATGGGAACATATGCATATGTATAACTGATTCACTTTGTTGTAAAGTAGAAACTAACACACCATTGTAAAGCAATTATACTCCAATAAAGATGTAAAAAAAAAAATAAAGTATAGTTGATTTACAAAAAAAAAAAACAAATAGGATATAGTGATTGATTGGAAGAGAAGGCAAGATCTCTAGGTTAAATGAGTGGATGGAGAGGTGTGCCATTCCCTGAAATAAGGAACAAAGGAGGAAAAGCAACTGAGTGGAGGACATGTAACATCTTCAAAATACTGATGACTAAGCTCAGTATCTGGATCACAATCTCTAGGCACCTATTGCAGGTGATTCCAAGGCACAGCCAGGGCTGAGAAACACTGGTAAAGACCCCAACAGAGGGCTGAGGACCAGAGGACCAGGAAGTTTGAGACTAAGAAAACATGGTCAGAGCAGAAGGAGGAAAGCAAAGGAGAATATGTCTTGGAAATCAACTAGAGGAGGACGTTTCTGATACTTAGCACTGTGCTCGGTGCATCACTGGTGCCCAATAAATATTACTGACTAAATGACAGAAGGAAGGGACAATGGTGTCAAATATTGCTAAGGACTCCAGAAAGAGAAGAGTTGTAAAGTGTCCGTTGGAGTTAGCATCAGAGGTTACCTTTCACTCTTGTGGGGTTGGTTTGTGTTGTTGAGTAGTGAGGAGTGAGAGCAAAAGGGCCATGGGTTGACAACTGAATGGATGGTGACACACCATTATATCAAAAATCTTGGTTATGCCTCAGAAATCACATTTCTAAAACATATTTTGTGATATTGAAAAATGCTCAGTCTATCTATAATATATGATTTTGATTAGAAGCATGAAGAGCTGATGTTCTGGAGCTAGACTTCCTGGGACTCAATATAGTCTAAGCCAGTGACTCGATTGATGTGCAACTGTGGGTTAGTCCTTCACTGGATCATGGTAAGCCTGGACACAGCAAACACCCAGGAAAATGTCAGCTATTAAATGTTAGACATAGATATATACACATGGAAATCTGAAAATGAGTGGCAAGATTATAAAATTCTTTCCTATATAGTTTTGTACAAATATTCTGTAATAAACACGTACTAGTTTTATAATTAGAGAAACATGTAAAATAATATTTAAAAACAACAAAAAAATTTTGCTGTTAAAGGAAAGATAAAGAAAAGGCAATAGCTAAAGGATGTAGGATTGATGTTTCACGTGCTCATGACATTTGCCTGTTCATGGCTTTTGGGAAAGAGCCTGAAAGGGGTTGAGCGTGGTAACTGCGGCAACAATGTTTCTGAGAGGGAGAGGGAAGTGAGTATGAGAGCAGTTGGAGGACTTAGCCTTAGACAGGACATGTCTTTCTGTGACTGGGGAGGAAAGAAATGGTGACTAGGTATAAATGCAATAATTTGTAGGTGCAGAGAGACACAGGAGGTGGAAGAAGTTCTTGACTGATAGTCTTCGTGTCTATTACTGAAGCCAGCAAGGCTGTCTTCCGAGAGGGGAGATTTTGAATAGCCATCATAGGGAATGAAGGAGGAAACTGACACACAGAGACATCCAAGCGCCTGGCTTTGGATGGAGACGTGACCCTGCCATGGCCCTGACCTGTGTCAACTCCAGTGTAGCAGATGTACCCACTGTTCTGTCCCACAGTTTTGGCATACTTATGGCTTGTTCTGGATTTGTCTCTCAGAACCCCATGGCTTCTAGGTTCAGGAACTTGCAAAAGCTCCATCTGTGCCTTTTCTCTTTGATACCTGTGCTATCTGATAATGAAAGAGTCATTTTAGGACAGGGGTTTGCCTTGGAATCTGACTTCCTGATGATTTTTGATTGGAGGCCAGTATTATATTCAGTCTGTGTATGAGCATTCATGTGCTTCCTTCACTTCTACTATTAAGGATTTAATTTACTGGAGGGGAAGCACCTGTAATCACTGTTTGGAAAAATGTCTGCTGAATGGCAATCCTCCCAGATGTGACCCACTTGACAATAAAAGTTCTAATGGAATCAGGTCTCACTGTAGCCCGGTTTACGTATAGATATAATCAGACATTTGGCTAACTAGCTGGAAATGACTGGGCCCTCCAGAATGCTTAATCCCCCCATACATATTCCCTAATTTTATCAGAATCTCCGATGTTTCCACCCCTCCATTTTCTACCAATTCAGCATACCTCCTGGCATATTTTCCTTCTACATCCTGCCTGAAATTCATGGCATATCCTCTGCCATTCTTAGCATCCAAGCTCCCTGATTTTCCTGTCACATCTTCTTTATAGTTCATCACCCTTGGATTAATATAGCCATTTCCTCTTCTTCTATGTCAGGCCTACTGAGCCCTTCATCAGGGCCTAGGTTTTTGCTCCAGTATGAGCAGGGATTAGAGGGGTAGGATTCACCCTTGATGTCACTGGTGGGAATCAGTGACTGCAGGACTGAGGACTGGCCCCAGAGTAGCCAGGACATTGGTTACATGCAAGGGAATTGAGCAAGTGTGTTATATAATGAGGATAATGAAAGCCATTCATTGTTAATGAAAAGAGTTACAAATATGAAAAGGGGAAGGCTAAGATAAACCCTGTGATATTGAATTGGGATTGGAGATATTGGTGAGAACTCATGGTTTTTAGTAGATAGACAAACATGGAAATAGATATAGGTGAGCATGGGTGTATATGTGTGTGTGTGTGTGTGTGTGTGTGTGTGTGTGTGTGTGTGTTGGGTGTATATGTGTGTGTGTGTGTGTGTGTGTGTGTGTGTGTGTGTGTGTGTGTGTGTGTACGTATACATTTCCTAGCTCTGTCCACTGAGAGGACAGGGGCCTAGAAGTAATAAATGGCACTCTAGGAGCAATGAGCACACTGAATACCCAGATCCTGGTTTATGAATATCACCTTCCACTAAAAGGAATCAAGCTTCCTTGGAGAAATGGCTAATTTGGGGGCCAGGGCAGGGAAGTATGAGTCTAGAGCCTGTTACCAAAAGTAACAAAGTGCTCAGAGAATGATGGGGACATACCAAGAGAACATAGGAGATAACTTGAAGAGATAACTTCTACTGGTCATATGTGTGGACAATTTGAAGATCAAAAAAATAACAGTAGTAATAGATTAAAAGTCATTGAATAAAATAGAAATCCATGAGTCTACACAACTGACTTTAACCAAAAATTAACAATTTGTGGGGCTTATAAAGTATGTAGAAATAATTAAGTGTATCACAATAGCACAAGAGCCAGAAAGGGGTAAGTATATTATTGTATGTTTCTTACCTTATCATGAAGTGATATAATATTATTTCAAGATATACCTGTGATAAGTTAAAATGCATATTATAATTCATAGAACAGCCACTAAAATAAACAAAAGTCTCATGAGAAATAGCTAAAATGTCAATAGAGAAGATAAAATAGAACACTAAAAACTTTTTTCTACTTTACACAAAAGGAAGCAGGAAGGGAGTTTAAAGAAAAAGGAACAGAAAACAGATTGGGTAAATTGAAAATAATAGCAAGAGGGTTGACTTAGAGGCCAGCTCTGTCAATAATTACATTAAATGTAAATAGTCTAAACACTACAATTAAAAGGCAGGCTGGATAAATAGAATGGTCTAGGAAGGCTTCACTACGAAGTTGACAGCTAAGCAAATACTTGAAGGAGAGGAGGGAACAAGACATGCAGATGGATCAGAGTGCTCCAGACAGAAAGAAGAGCATATACAAGACTGATTTGGTCTATTTTAAAAACAGAGAGCTGATTAGCAGACACTGCTCAGAGATGAAGCTGTCTGGATTCTCAATGACTGAAACATCCAGGAATATTCTTAGGATTATATATTAGTAAATTATTATGGCCTCAGAGCTTTGCAGGAATATCGCTTAGAACATGACTAGTTCTGATTCTCATTTATGCCTTTTCTGAGCTCATATGTTCTCTATGCTCCAGCTCAAGCCCCGATACTCTACCACAAAGTTTATAGTGATAATGATCACAGAGTCATGGAATTAGGGATTGGAAGGTATCTTAAAGGTCATCTTGCTCCAACCTCACATCTGTGGTATGGCTGACAGATGAGTCAGTCACATCCAATGGAAATGATTTCACACCTCCCAGGGCCAACTCCTCATCTCATGGAAGCCTCTACTAGAAAGTTCTTCCTTCTGTGGGGCACAAACCTGCCTCACTGCAGTTGAATTTTTTCTGCATCTAAGCAACTGTGATGAATGTCTTACCACATGTAGTGAATGAGACAGAAAGTGCAAGAGTTTCAAATTGACCATAAGTTTCTTGGCTTTTATCACCTTCACAGAGCCTGTCAAATGGTTTAGGTTTCAAAACTTAAATCCTTGGCCTTCACTAAACCTTCTCAATATCTTCTGTCAAGAGGCTTCCTGGACTTTTGAAGGGAAAGTAAACCAAATGGGCGTTTGTTTCTCATCCGCGAAAGCTAAGTGCTTGCAGAGGCCAGCTGGGCTATTTTTGTCTGTGGGTGGTGGATGGTTGCCAAGATTGAGCAGAGGTGTTTGCCTGTGGTAAAGACAGAGACAGGGATTGATGGAGATGAGTATTGATGCAGGGAAAGGAAGGTTCATGAACAGGATTCAGAACCTGAGAACCTTGTTGAGATGATCCTAGCTTGACCTTCAAGCTCAGACCTCTCATTCTCCTCCTCACTTGCACCTTCTCATCTGTGGGCTTGGGACTGCTATGGGATTCATTCCTCTTCTGACAGGAAGTAGATATCAAGCCTTTGGTTGGGCCAGGTCATGCAGTACCCTCATCTTACTGCATGATGCTCTGATTGCTGGTACCCCGAGTCCAAAGTATCCTCTCCCTCATCCTCTCTAATGGGGCTCAGCACTGCTTTGGCTGGATGCAGAAGGCTGGGGTGGGAGGATAGAACCACCTGAGGTAGCACAAAATCTCAAAGGAGTCAGGTTAATCTGAGGGATCTGGGGACAGACTCAGATTCAAAGACTGAGTGTCGTCCAGAGAAACACCACCTCCACTGGCCCCAAAATGCTAGGAGTTCAGAGCCATGAATTTGCAACCAGGTATATCTGGGATTAAACGGAAGCAGTTTGGGAACAAGCCCATGCAGGGTCCTGGGTTATTTTAGCATTTGCACTTTCTTTAAGGGCCCATGTGTGCTGAATACTTACACATGAATGAGTGTGAATTCAGGGTGACTTTTTTAAAAATAGATTTTTAAAATATAGGTTAAAATACAGATTTCGGGGCCTGCTCTTAGAAATTTTGACTTAGGCAGTCTGAGTGGGACCCAGAAAGCTATCTTTAGAAACTTCCCCAGATGACTGTGGTTTGTGATTGGGAATAATCAGCTTAAAGGACTGGTGGTCAGGCAGACACCTGGGCTGAGTCTCTTGTCTGTTGACATCTGAACTTCCTGTCCTCAGCTGTGGTACTGTGTGCCTTATCTTTTCTCTCACCTACCTGGATGGCTCCCGTGACTTGATTATCTCCCTGCCCAGTTTTAGCCGGCCTCAGGGCTGCTGTGAGCTAATGATAAAGAATACTTAGCACAGTGCCTGGTACTCAATATCACTCAATAAAAGTCAGCTGTTATTCTACTTACCCCTGGTTAAAATTATATGATGGGCCTGAATTGTATGACCCATTAGACCATGCAATCATATCCCTTGAAGATAGTGGAATTAGGTCAACCTCCTACCTCCTATACTAATCCCTGGCATCTCTCCTCCTCCAGGAAACTTCCTGTTTGGCCCGGCTGGGTTCTCACTTGGTGCCAGTCTGATTTTCTTGGGTTTGCTTTCTATTGTTTTGGCAGGATCCGGAGCAGGTGTAATCCCCTTCCTGTTTGTTTAGAAATACTCTCCACTGGATGAGAGGAGTTGGGCCGCCCACTCACAGTGTTCTGGTGATTTGTTTCCATTCCTTTGTGGTTGTGTTTATGGTTGTGGTACAACTACTTGGAACTGAACTGTGGTTTCTTTGGAGACAGGGGTATTCTGTAGACATGGTGTGAAATTCCTTGGACTGGGAGGGCCCCAGAATGTAATACAATATCGCTACTGGCTCTAGAACTACCCAGAGTAGATAGGATTCTACTGTTATAACTAGAACTGGAGTAAATGCAGGATTCACTCATTTGTACATTTATTCAGCTAATGTTTTTGAGCACTTTTAGTGTGCCAGGCATTATGCTAATACTGGGAAGAAAAAGAGGGCCCCTACCATTTCAGCCCAGATCCTCTTTGTCCCCTTTCCAGTCCATCGATTACAACACTGCTAAGTTAACCTTCACTCCTTTCCACTCATGGTTACTGAATACCTACTGTGTGCTAGGTGAAAAAGTTGGTAGGATGTAGCTCCTATCTCCCATGACCTCACAGCTTGATAGAAAAGCAAGCTCAGAAACACACAACTATTCTATTTCAAGTCCTGTTTGGAATGAATAAAATGTGTTTATTCTACCAAGAGTTTAGTACTAAGTTAGAGCTATAATAGAAATGTGTGCAGAGTACAGGAGCATAAGAATAAAATTTACTTCAAAAGAGTCATTCATTTTAAGCATTTACTGAATGCTTACTATATGCCTGGCATTATGCTTGGCAACAGAGAAAAACAGCTTTTGCTTTTATGGAATAGAGTTTAGAAGTGTGGGCTCTAAAGAGTAAGAGAAATCTGAGTTTGTATTCTGGCTCTACGACTGACTAGCTATGTGACCTTGGGCAAATTAGCCACCCTCTCTGAACCTCACATTTCTCATCTATAAAATGGAGGAAATAACATCTACCACACAGGATTACTGGAAAGGTTAAAGAAGTCTTTTCGTGTGTTTTTTTTTTTTTTTTTTTCAAATAAAGAGCTTTCAGTTTAATTGTCCTTCAGTCTAATCTCCTACCTTGCATGAGAGTTAGTGCCTGACTGTTGCCCTAGACTGTAATTTCCCAAGGGTGGTGACTGTGTCATATACAGTTTTGTATCTACTGTGACTCCTGCTTATTGTCTCCTGCACACGTCTGGTTTAGAGTCCCTCACAGCTGCTGTTCCTGCTCCCAGGCCTTGGCCACCATCCATTGATCAGAGGCCTCTGGCTAGGCTGAATTGACTCTTATCACAGAGAAACAGTATAAAACCTGGGGCATGGAGCAGGAAGCTGGTGTGGTTAAATTTGTTCCTACTCTCCAGCAGGTTCCTAATGTGCCCCCTCAATTTTAACTTCCACCCACACCCAGCTTCTTGAACCCAGCCCTGCCACTGCCCCTTTCTTGCCGTCCATATCACACTCCGTTGTCTGCCTGCTGCTGGCTTCCTGCCTGACCTGATTCTCCACACTGGCTCTTGGGGCCAGACTGATACAGCACTGTCTGCTTTAGAAACTTGTGCTCACACAGGAGTGACCCCAGCTGGCCTCTAACTCTCCCACCCTGACCAATGCCCTAGTGGAATCCTTGCTATCAGCTTTTCTACCCCAGTTGGACTTCTGTCCCACTCTGACCCTTCAACAAACATGCATTGAGCTCTAAAGTGTACTAGGCTCGGGGCTTCCCTGGTGGCGCGGTGGTTGAGAGTCCGCCTGCCGATGCAGGAGACATGGGTTCGTGTCCCGGGCCAGGAAGATCCCGCATGCCGCGGGGCGGCTGGGCCCATGAGCCATGGCTGCGGAGCCTGTGCGTCCGGAGCTTGTGCTCCACAACCGGAGAGGCCACAACAGTGAGAGGCCCGTGTACTGCAAAAAAAATCAAAATAAAAATAAATAAAGTGTACTAGGCTCTGTGTTAGGGAACACACAGACGAATGAAATGGTCCCTACCCTGAACCACATCTTTGATTGCCCTGGTCTTCAACATCCTCAGGCTAAAAAGAGTTCTGTTGGAAAAGGAGTCTCTAGGCTGCACCATGAGGTTTTCTTGCCCACTTATGAGCAGATAGCAATGTGCCTTCTGGCGGGACGCTAGAGCCAGCTCTCTTCATCTGAACTGCAAGAATCTCACAGGGCAGGAAGCAGTGAATTGATAAACACTTATTGAGTACTTACCATGTTCCAGGTACTGGGGGATAAGGCATAAACTATGATCTACTTTCTGCCCTCACAGAGCTTGGAGTCTGTGGTAGGCAGAATAATGGTGCCCAAAGATATCCACGTCCTAATCCTTGGATGCTGTGAATATACTATGCCACCTGGCAAAGAGAATTAAGGTTGCAAATGGAAATTAAGGTTGCTAATCAACTGAATTTATTTTTTTTTATTTTTTGGCTGCACCATGCGGCTTGCGGGATCTTAGTTACCGTACAAGGGATGGACCCTGGGCCACAGCAGTGAATGTGCCAAGTCCTAGCCACTGTACCACCAGGGAATTCCCTCAACTGACTTTTTAATTTTTTAACTTCTTTATTGGAGTATAATTGCTTTACAATGGTGTGTATGTCCATGCCACTCTCTCACATTGTCACAGCTTACCCTTCCCCCTCCCTGTATCCTCAGATCCATTCTCTACTAGGTCTGCATCTTTATTCCCGTCTTGCCCCTAGGTTCTTCATGACCATTTTTTTTTTTTTAGATTCCATATATATGTGTTAGCATATGGTATTTGTTTTTCTCTTTCTGACTTACTTCACCCTGTATGACAGACTCCAGGTCCATCCACCTCACTACAAATAACTCAGTTTCGTTCCTTTTTATGGCTGAGTAATATTCCATTGTATATATGTCCCACATCTTCTTTATCCATTCATCTGTCGATGAACACTTACGTTGCTTCCAAGTGCTGGCTATTGTAAACAGAACTGCAATGAATACTTTAGTACATGACTCTTTGAATTATGGTTTTCTCAGGGTATATGCCCAGTAGTGGGATTGCTGGGTCATATGGTAGTTCTATTTTTAGTTTTTTAAGGAACATCCATACTGTTCTCCATAGTGGCTGTATCAATTTACATTCCCAGCAATAGTGCAAGAGGGTTCCCTTTTCTCCACACCCTCTCCAGCATTTATTGTTTGTAGATTTTTTGATGATGGCCATTCTGACTGGTGTGAGGTGATACCTCATTGTAGTTTTGATTTGCATTTCTCTAATGATTAATGATGTTGAGCATTCTTTCATGTGTCTGTTGGCAATCTGTATATCTTCTTTGGAGAAATGTCTGCTTAGGTCTTCTGCCCATTTTTGGATTGGGTTTTTTGTTTTTTTGTTATTGGGCTGCATGAGCTGCTTGTAAATTTTGGAGATTAATCCTTTGTCAGTTGCTTCATTTGCAAATATTTTCTCCCATTCTGAGGGTTGTCTTTTGGTCTTGTTTATGGTTTCCTTTGCTGTGCAAAAGCTTTTAAGTTTCATTAGGTCCCATTTGTTTATTCTGTTTTTACTTCCATTTCTCTAGGAGGTGGGTCAAAAAGGATCTTGCTGTGATTTATGTCATAGAGTGTTCTGCCTATGTTTTCCTCTAAGAGTTTGATAGTGTCTGGCCTTACATGTAGGTCTTTAACCCATTTTGAGTTTATTCTTGTGTGTGGTGTTAGGGAGTGTTCTAATTTCATACTTTTACATGTAGCTGTCCAGTTTTCCCAGCACCACTTATTGAAGAGGCTGTCTTTTCTCCACTGTATATCCTTCCCTCCTTTATCAAAGAAAAGGTGACCATATGTGTGTGGGTTTATCTCTGGGCTTTCTATCCTGTTCCACTGATCTATATTTCTGTTTTTGTGCCAGTACCATACTGTCTTGATTACTGTAGCCTTGTAATATAGTCTGAAGTC
>NC_041217.1:33752233-33753455 GCF_002837175.3 Physeter macrocephalus
GTTGTTACGTCTCCTTTTTCATTTCTAATTCTATTGATTTGAGTCTTCTCCCTTTTATTCTTGATGAGTCTGGCTAATGGTTTATCAATTTTATTTATCTTCTCAAAGAACCAGCTTTTAGTTTTATTGATCTTTGCTATTGTTTCCTTCATTTCTTTTTCATTTATTTCTGATCTGATCTTTATGATTTCTTTCCTTCTGCTAAATTTGGGGTTTTTTTGTTCTTCTTTCTCTAGTTGCTTTAGGTGCAAAGTTAGGTTGTTTATACGAGATGTTTCCTGTTTCTTAAGGTAGGATTGTATTGCTATAAACTTCCCTCTTAGAACTGCTTTTGCTGCATCCCATAGGTTTTGGGTCGTCGTGTCTCCATTGTCATTTGTTTCTAAGTATTTTTTGATTTCCTCTTTGATTTCTTCAGTGATCACTTCGTTATTAAGTAGTTTATTGTTTAGCCTCCATGTGTTTGTATTTTTTACAGATCTTTTCCTGTAATTGATATCTAGTCTCATAGTGTTGTGGTCAGAAAAGATACTTGATATGATTTCAATTTTCTTAAATTTGCCAAGGCTAGATTTGTGACCCAATATATGATCTATCCTGGAGAATGTTCCATGAGCACTTGAGAAAAATGTGTATTCTGTTGTTTTTGGATGGAATGTCCTATAAATATCAATTAAGTCCATCTTGTGTAATGTATCATTTAAAGCTTGTGTTTCCTTATTTATTTTCATTTTGGATGATCTGTCCATTGTTGAAAGTGGGGTGTTAAAGTCCCCTACTATGATTGTGTTACTGTCGATTTCCCCTTTTATGGCTGTTAGTATTTGCCTTATGTATTGAGGTGCTCCTATGTTGGGTGCATAAATATTTACAATTGTTATATCTTCTTCTTGGATCGATCCCTTGATCATTATGTAGTGTCCTTCTTTGTCTCTTGTAATAGTCTTTATTTTAAAGTCTATTTTGTCTGATATGAGAATTGTTACTCCAGCTTTCTTTTGATTTCCATTTGCATGGAATATCTTTTTCCATCCCCTCACTTTCAATCTGTAGGTGACCCTAGGTCTGAAGTGGGTCTCTTGTAGATATCATATATATGGGTCTTGTTTTTGTATCCATTCAGCCAATCTATGTCTTTTGGTTGGAGCATTTAATCCATTTACATTTAAGGTAAATATGGATATGTATGTTCCTATTACCATTTTCTTAATTGTTTTGGGTT
>NC_041217.1:33753684-33772632 GCF_002837175.3 Physeter macrocephalus
TTTTGCCTTGCTCCTTCATCTGCTGTGTGTTTCTCTGTCTTGTCATTTTGCTTAACTTACTGTGTTTGGGGTCTCCTTTTCGCAGGCTGCAGGTTCGTAGTTCCCGTTGTTTTTGATGTCTGTCCCCAGTGGCTAAGGTTGTTTCAGTGGGTTGTGTAGGTTTCCTGGTGGAGGGGACTAGTGGCTGTGGCTGGATATTGTCTTTCTGGTGGGCAGGTCCACGTCTGGTGGTGTGTTTTGGGGTGTCTGTGGCCTTATTATGATTTTAGGCAGCCTTTGTGCTAATGGATGGGGTTTTGTTCCTGTCTTGCTAGTTGTTTGGCATAGGGTGTCCAGCACTGTAGATTGCTGGTCTTTGAGTGGAGCTGGGTCTTGGCGTTGAGATGGAGATCTCTGGGAGATTTTCGCCATTTGATATTACGTGGAGCTGGGAGGTCTCTTGTGGACCAGTGTCCTGAACTTGGCTCTCCCACGCCAATGGCACAGCCCTGATGCCTGGCTGGAGCACCAATAGCCTGTCCTCCACATGGCTTGACAGTGGACTCTAATCTCAACAGTCCTGTTAGACAGTGATATGACAGCATCTAGTAAAACTTTATTATATCCTGAGAGAACTTGGGTGCAATGAAATAAATTTAGGAAAGAGCTCCAGTGCAATAAAATGAAGTAGGATGTCTCCACTGTTACATTTTGGTGAATCACAGGCCCACTGGTAAATGCAGTCCTATCTGAAGGAAATGCCATACACTCCTTAACTTAGTTCTATGATCCTTTATTTCCTTGGCGCTTGTCCAGTTTCACTTGCTCATAGGGTGCCATGTCCACAGGGCTCTCACCCAGGACTTCAGATCAGAGTTCCTAGTGAGAAACAGCTGTGCTGACAGCTCAGCTCCGGGCCGAGTACTGAAGCTTTTTTTTCCTCTTTGTGCTTCCTAGGTTCACTCGCTCATTTGGTGCTGGGGGCAGAGGCCTCACACCTGGATCTTCAGACCAGAGTCCATAGTGCAAAATTCGCTCAACTGACTTTAAAATAGGAGGGTATGCTGGCTTATCCAGGTGGACTCAATGTAATCACAAGATCCTTGAATGTGGAAGAGGGAGGCAGGAGAGTCAATGTCTGAGTGATATGATATAAGAAAGACTCAACCAGTCATTTCTGGCTTTGAAGATGGAAGAAGCCACGAGCCAAGGAATGCAGGCACCCTCTAGAAGCTGGAAAAGGCAAGAAACCAGATTCTCCCATGAGCCTCCAAAAGGAACCCAGTCCTGTCAACACCTTGATTTTTTTTGCCCAGTGAAACCTGTTTTAGACTTTTGACCTTCAGAACTATATGATAATAAATTTGTGTTGTTTTAAGCCACTTAAGTTTGTGGTAATTTGTGACAGCAGCAATAGGAAACTAATCCAGAACTCAGTTAGGAAGATGGAAGTTAAAGAGGAGATTATACTTCAGTGTGATGAGTACTGTGATGGGAGAAGTACTGAATGCTGGGGGAGTACATGAAGGAGATCCCATCCCAGTCTTAGTGGTCATGGTAAGGGGGAGTCAGGCAGTGCTTCCTGAAGGAAGAAGGCAGGGCACCTGCAGGAGAGAGAAGAGCCAGACAAGAATCTGCTGTAACCATGTGAGGGGACAGTGATCCAGTCCATCAGGAGCCCAGGGAAGAGGTGTGGGAGAGTCTGAGCTATGGGAGTGAGGAGGCACATAAAGCGCTGCTCTGGGCTGGTCCCTTTGCCTGCAGTTCCTCCTTTTAGGAGAGGAGCTTTGCTAAAGTTTTCAAAATATAAAAGATGGATAAATAAATGGTAGTAAATTGATACAGCAGAATATTATACCTCAATTAAAAAGTAAATTTAGGGCTTCCCTGGTGGCACAGTGTTTAAGAATCTGCCTGCCAGTGCAGGGGACACAGGTTTGAGCCCTGGTCTGGGAAAATCCCACATGCTGCGGAGCAACTAAGCCCGTGCACCACAACCACTGTGCCTGCGCTCTAGAGGCCGCGAATCACAACTACTGAGCCCATGTGCCACACTACTGAGCCCGTCTGCCACAACTACTGAAGCCCGCGTGCCATAACTACTGAAGCCCGCACGCCTAGAGCCCGTGCTCTGCAACAAGAGAAGCCACCGCAATGAGAAGCCCGCGCACCGCAACCAAGAGTAGACCCTGCTCGTCGCAACTAGAGAAAGCCTGTGAGCAGCAACGAAGACCCAATGCAGCCAAAAATAAATAAATTTTAAAAATAATAATAAACTATAAAAAACAAGTAAATTTAAAAATTATTTTCACAGAACAAAATGTAAAAGGCACAAACCCTTTGACCCAGCAAGTTTCACGGCCAGGAATTTATCCTGCATGTGTGTCTTCACAGGAGTTCAAAGATGAATGTACAAGGAAGCTCTCTGTTGAACAGTCTCTAATGGTTAAAATGAGACATAACTTAAATGTCCATAGATGGGGATTAGTTATATTTGAGGTATCATGGTGTGACATTCCATGAAACTTATTAAAAGCAAAAAGGCAGATCTATTTGACCTGATAAGTAGAGAGATTTATCTAAACCAGGATGCTCTGAGAGTGGGAATCTGTTGATAATTACACAGGATGGACTGTCCCAGGTAAACTGGGACATACAACCATACCAATAATAAAGAATGATCTCCAAGGAAGATCTTTAGGTGAAAAAGCAAGATGTATAACAATATGTATAGCATGACTCCATTTGTGTGAGTTTTTTAAGGAAAGGATACACTCTCCTAGTTACATAGGCATAAATGCTTTTTTATAAGAATATATAAGGAGCTAATTGCCACAGATCTGGGGAGAATGCCAGAATGCCTCCACACCAGGTTCTTATATTCATTTTATGATCTATACAGGGTACTTAAATTACTTTTATAATAAAAACACAATGCTGACTGGGTACATATATTACTATTATAATAAAAACGCAAATTCAACTAAAGTCATGGAAAGTCAAACACATTTTAATTAGGCGTTTGCTCCCAATTTTCCTCCGGTTCTTAAGTCAGCTCCCTCACCAGTCTCCTCCCTCTCAGTTTGGGCCCCGAGTCTTCACACACTACTTAGTCTGAATCCCAACAGTTGCAGTAGAAGATGATGGAAAAGCAAAATATAATAAATAAATAAACACATCAATATCACATATGATAAAAATCCCTCTAGGTTTCCAACTGGGACAATTATAAAAGTAGAGGCTACACTTTCCAGAAAAAATTGTCAGCCTCTCTAAAGCTGCCAACTCTCCACTCAGAGGAAACAGGTGCCCACTTGTAGAAAATATTTCTCTTCTATATTCTAAAACCTACTGCAGGATAGTAAATCGTTCCTCCCACTCCTTTTTCCTTCTGCACTGAGAAAGGAGCACATTTTAAAACTTTCCTCCTTTAGATGATAAGTTCCTTCCAAGAAGGGAAGGGTTGAATTTTAGGTCATTTGTCCACCCACTTCCTGAGAAAAGGTCACTTCCTCAATCCTTATTATGGACCCCGCCTGAGAGCAGGGTGGGAAGGACTGTTCTTTGGCTTGGTGGTTTGGTCAAATGGCCTTAGAGGGGTCATGTTTGGCTGAAGATCTGTTGATTTCCATGGATTTTTATCACGCTGGAAGTTCACTCTCAGGGAAAAGGAGGCACCGATGCAACCAGTTCAAGAGATTGAGAGCGTGGAGGTCATTTGACTGTTTCCCTGAACAACTTTTGAACAGAAAGAATCCCTGACAGACTCATTTTGTTCCTGCCCTCTCCCTACCCTCACGACCACTTAACTTTTCTGGCCTTGGAGAGCTTTCCCTCACAGTGAGGCGGCAGGAAGGGGGAGCGGGGTACAGGAATAATAATACTAGTAAGTGGTTGAACTAGTGTTTGACCAAGTTGGCCTCAAAAGCCTGTGAGATCTCCACACACCTGGCCCATCCCTAGCTCACCCCCCTCTCCTTCAGGAATTCAGCGCCCCCTTCAGGAAGGGCTCTTCTCAGCTCTAACTGCCCCTGCTCCTTTTCACCCTCCAGACTGTTCTCTAGACACACCCCAGCCCCATCCTTCCCACCCCTACTCCCTGTCCAAGTACTCCCACATTTTCAGGGTACCCTTCCAGTCCTATCTCTTTCATGAAGATTTCCCTGAGCACCGACATTATGCTAAAAAGATATCGGATTAAAAACATTCCTTAAAAACAATATGCAAAAGACTATTATTATTAATGATAATAAAATCATTGACTTTAGCTGTGGGGCACATTCAAGCTTCAGGCTTAGTTAGCCTGGTGGCAGCCTGTGGTAGAAGCAGTGGATTCTCCAGTCTGCTTTTCCCAACCCTGACCTAGAGCAGCAGGTGGGTACTGATGGCCTGGCGGGCCCCTGAGCTCTCCTACTGAGCAGGGTGAAAGCTAAGCCAGCCAGAACAAGTCTGATGGTGGGGGAGGTACTGGGAGAAAGCAGGCTGCACTTTGCACATCAAATCCCAAGCTGTTTGGCCTCAAATTCAAAGGAGTCACTTCCTAAGAGGAAGTCAGTTCTTCCCATGACTTACCTGATGCCACCAAAACAACTCTTGGTCACTCTTGGAGTACGGCAGGGTATACTGTGGTCTCAGGACAGAACCTGGACACTCTTGCATCCAGCTCCTCTGACCAGGGCATTCTGGCTGTCACTGCCAGACCGAGGGGTTCCCATTTCCAGCTGTGTTAGTAGAAAGACAATCTGGGATTGGGTCAGAGAATCATAAATTGTTAAGAAGGGATTCAAGGAGAAATCCAACACCCTCTGATAAGGTAAATGAGGCCCAGAGAGATTTCAGAAGTGTTTCCCAAATGCTGATCCTGGTATTTGTCAGTCTTCTGAAAAATGAAGAAAATAAGGACAAAGTAGTGAGTTAAAAAAATAAACAAAATTTATTTAATTTAAAAGATATGCCCTTTATTCTGGTATTAAGGTCTTTCCTTGTTTTTAGGGTTAAAATGCCTTTTCTTTTATGAAGTGATGTTGATAGTAGATGGCGGGTGATTTTTAATGCTCTTAAAAAGAAAGTAATGACTGTACTTGAAATTCCGGATGCTACAGGGTTGGGTTACTCATCAGGGGCCCACACTGTATATCTAGTCGGGGCGGAGCTGAGTTTGCATTTGTGTTACTCATTGCTTTCTTCTAAGCCACAGAGACACTTATGCATGACTCAGGGTAAGTGATTTTACATCCTGGTCTTCAGATTTTGCATCTACAAAATGAGGGATAATAAAATCTGCCCTGTGTCACAAAGGAATCATGAGGCTAAAATGAGATAATGGAGAAGAAGGAACTTCAAGAAGTAAAATTTTTACACTAAACAAGGGCTTGGTGTGATTATTGTCAGTCAATTGACTTGACGCTCCAGCTGGGCAAATTATTTACTTTGAAGACTATATTAGTTTCCTAGGGCTGCTGGAACAAAATACCACAAAGCAGTGGCTTAAAACAACAGAAATTTATTCGCTCACATTTCTGGAGGCTAAGTCTGAGGTGTTGGCAGGGTCATGATCCCTCCAAAGCCTCTAGGAGATGATCTTTCCTTGCCTCTTCCAGTTTCTGATGGCCCCAGGCATTTCTTGACTTTTTACAGCTTATCTCCTATCTCTGCTTGTGTCTTCCCATGGCTGTCTTCACTCTGTGTGCCTCTGTCTCTTCACATGGTGCTCTTTTTGTAAGGAAACCAGTCATATTGGATTAGGGGCACATCCTCCTCCAGTACCACCTCATATTTATTGATTTCATCTGCAAAGACCCTATTTCCAAATAAGGTCACAGTTTGATGTACTGAGGATTAGGATTCAGTACATCTTTTTTTTTGGGGGGGGGTCGGACATAATTCAACCCATAACAAAGACCATCTAGGTAAATTTTAAGTTGCATTTTTTAAGTAGCACCAGTTGCCCTGATTTTAAGAGAAGCAAATTTCGGGACTTCCCTGGTGGCACAGTGGTTAAGACTCCACATTCTCAATGCAGGGGGCCTGGGTTCAATCCCTGGTCAGGGAACTAGATCCCACACTCATGCCGCAACTAAGAGTTCACATGCCACAACTAAGGAGCCAGCGAGCCGCAACTAAGGAGCTGGTGAGCTGCAACTAAGGAGCCTGCCTGCCACAACTAAGACCCGACACAACCAAATAAATAAATAAAATAAAATAAAATAAATTTAAAAAAAGAGAGAAGCAAATTTCATTCTACCACCCTTCCAGGAAGAAACACTGTGAAGCAGAAACAAAGAGAAGTGGGGGGAGAATTCTGGAGGAGAATTAAAGCAGCTGGTTAATTAACACAAAAATCTTTGGCTCCAGAGAGATGTAGCACATAGAGCGGCAGTGACCAGAGCTTGAAAGCAAATTCCAGGCTGAGCTCGTTCCTCAAAGAGCTCTTAAATGGAGTGTGGATCCACCAGAGCAATCTGCACTGCCAGAGAGAGGTGAAGGAACCACAGCTTCTTAGGTCAACATGCCTGGGCCTGAAGCAGTATTTATTCATGAAGGGCCTGAGCTGGGCTCTGCTCTGCTTGACACACTGAGCCGACACACTGGTGGCAGGGGCATTGCTGGGCAGTCCGGCCTTGCCAGGCCCTGGGGCCAGTTGAATCAACACCAGCACTCTTCTTTCCTAGCTGCCAGCCTCCACTTCCTTCCAGAGAGCTTTTTTGTTTTTATCCTGACTCAGAGGTCAAAGGCAGCTGTGTTTAGTTCTCCAAAGGACTGGTCCAAGGACGTACGTGATCACAGCAGGGATTCTGCTCACATCTTGGGAAGAATCCATGCTCCATCAAGTCTGTGGACCTGTTACTTGAGGAAGACAGGGCTGCATTATGGTTTTCGCTGGCCCTTGGCACTTTTGCCTTTATGGCCCCCTTCCTCCATTAAAAAAACATATTAAAAATTATACTTTATATAATTTGTATAAAGATGAGTATAATCCAGACTGGATTCATTATTATATATCCATTATTATTACATTCTTTTTTCCTTCTAGTTTTAAAAGAAGTTAAAATTAAGATGTTTTTGTTGGTCCTTAAAATACCAAGGGCCCTTATCACTGAGCCTACTGTCTTTGGATAAGTTGGCCCTGGGGAGAGGCTGTGCTCTTTTTAAGCATGTGGGAGTTGGTTACAGTGGTGTGTGTGTGTGTGTGTGTGTGTGTGTGTGTGCATTAGGCCTAGGAGATGACTTAAAATCAATCCATTCTGGACACAGGGGAATGACGAAGATGACCTTTTGAGACCCATGTAGCTGAAGGAATAAGGTTTAAGTTACCATGCCCTTTCTCTATATAGTGAGATGCTCCCTTTCCTCCTAAGGACACAGATATATATCCAAATGGAAAGTGTATCTGTCTTGTCAATGGTTCCCTGATATCCAACTTCAATATCTAGATACTTTGTCCAACCTCAGGACAAAAATGTGGAGGAGGATGGGCAAACAGGGTAATGAGATGGGGGAGAAAGCCAGGAGGAATGACTTGGACCACTAGTCTAAACAGAGGCCCAGGGCCTGACATTGTTGCATATCAACAGAAATCCTTCTTAGCTGGGGGTCCCCCAAAATGGTTTTCTCTCAGACTATAACTATTCACGGTTCTGAGAACAAAATATTTCATCTTCCATCAAACCTAGCACTAACCTACCTTCTCCTCCATCACGGGAAGTTGTACCAATTTTACTGAGCCTGGGAATGGGAAGCATTTATTGAGTTTTGGGGGTTGGCAAATTTTTTCTGTAAAGGGCCAGATAGTACATATTTTAGACTTTGCAGGCCTTTTGGTCTTTGTGGCAACTACTTAATTCTGCTGTCATAGAACAAAAACAGCTGTGGATAATACGTAAACAAATGGGTATGGCTGTGTTCAAGTAAAACTTTATTTACAAAAACAGATAGAAGGTGAGATTTGGCCTGTGGGTTGTAGTTTGCTGAACCCTAATCAATCTTTCACTTCCTGACCATATCCTGTTTTTTCTTTTTGCAACATTTCATGAGTGTTTATTATGTGCTATGCACTATGTTAAAAACATTATTAGGCCTTGTAATATTTAAGTTTTCCTGTTTTTATTTCTTGTTTCTTCCGTGACCTCAAAGACCCTATCTTCTATTGTATCCTCCATGAGGCCTAACTCAGTGCTAAGCTGAGCATACTTTGGTTTCTTATGATATTTCTTACCTACATTTTTCTGGTTTTGAAGTCAATAGGGAGGGCATTAGTTAAATTCACTAAAATCCACCCATTTGTATTTGGTGTTCAGTCACCTTTCCTTTCAGGTTTCTGTTTTCCTTATGGAGCAACCTTCAGCTCTTGCCTGCAAGGCCCATCCTAAGGAGCTTTGCTGGCAGTTAACCATATCCACCACTCGTCAGTCAACAAGTATTTATTGAGCATCTACCAGTATACTCTAGACTAAACTATGCTGTTAAGTGTGAAAGTTTCAAAAAAAAAAAAAAAAAAGATGAAATCTCTACTCTGTTTATAAGCTGAGGTAGACATTGGTGCCCCCCCACCCCAAACCACAACTACCCTTTTTAAAAAAAAAAAAATTTTATATATTTAATTAATTTATTTGGCTGTACCAGGTCTTAGTCGCAGCAGGTGGGCTCCTTAGTTGTGTCACTATGGCTCCTTAGCTGTGGCAGGCAGGCTCCTTATTTGTGGCTCACAGTTTCCTTAGTTGCAGCTCCAGGGCTCCTTAGTTGCAGCTCCAGGGATCCTTAGTTGTGGCTCACAGGCTCCTTAGTTGTGGCATGCATGTGGGATCTAGTTCCCTGACCAGGGATCGAACCCAGCCCCCCTGCATTGGGAACATGGAGTCTTATCCACTGTGCCACCAGGGAAGTCCTGAGTCATACCCTTTTGATGTCTTTTCCCACATTGACTCCAGGGTTGGTTGTGTGACTCCCTTGGTCAATGAGATATTAACAAACATGAAACAAGTAGATAAGTGCTTGCCCTTTGGTGCTCTACTTTTGGAAATGCTCCCTTCTGGAACTCAGCTGCCATGGTGTAAGGAAGCCCAGGATGACCGCTGGAGAGAAGGCCATGTGGAGAGGCCCTGGAGAATGAGATACCACATGGAGAGAGGGGCCAGCCAGCCCCTAGCTGTTCTAATCGCCTCAGCTGAGAATCAGACATGGGAATGAAGCACATCTTGGGTTTTCCCATCACAGTTGAGCCTCCAAAGCACAGCAGCTGTGTGAGCGACATCAACTCAACCAGCAGAAGAACCATCCAACTGATCCCAGCTTACATTGTAGAGTTGTGAGTAAATAAACAGTCATTTTAAGTCACTAAGTTTTGGAGTGGTGTGTAATGCAGCAATAGATACAGGTTTCCCCTGCTATCTGAAAATAGAGTGCTCCTATGAAATATTTTGTAAGCTGAAATGGTGTAAAGCGAAGAAGCAATTACCTTTCCTTGTAAAAGCAAAAGTCCCCTTTGGATTTCTTTCGGTTAATAAAAACAGGTACCACTGTAGGTCTTTCATAAAAGCAAAGTGGTATAAAGTGAACTTTTGAAAAGTGGGGGATACCTGTAATTGATAGACGCACTAATTAGGAAACCTGCATGTGCGTGCGCGCGCGCACGCACACACACACACACACACACACACACACACACACACACACACTTACACAGAATCCAACCAACAAGCCACACAAGACCGACGCACTAATTAGGAAACCTCCATGTGCGTGCGCGCGCGCACGCACACACACACACACACACACACACACACACACACACACACACTTACACAGAATCCAACCAACAAGCCACACAAGACCAAACCTGCTGGATCAAAGACTCATAGCAGCAATACGAGTCCTCCTAAAGAGGGTGGCAGGCTGGAACAGAACCCCTGAGGAAGTGCTCTGGACCTGAATGACAGGCTTCGAGTATGTGGAAAAGAGCAACCTAAGCAAAGGAACAGCCAGAGTAAAGGCGCATCTCTCTCTGGACTATATGCCTTTAAAAGAAGACTTTGAGGGCTAAAAGCATCCCTGAGGACTGACTCTAATGATGGACTTCCAGGAACAGTGATGCAAGGAGGCATTTTGGCATGCGGCTGAGGCACCCTCTCATTTCTCTCAGAACACACACGAAGGTGGCAACCTACTCCACTTATTCATAAAGCTGATAAAAATAATCAATTATCATTTTAGAAAACTCCTAAGGTGAAATCCCTGGGACCCTAATGGGGCTTCTTTCTTAGGAAGAATAGCCAAGAACAGCTAGGTTTATACCTTCTACTTTATAAAATGGCCAAATGCTAGGTCTCAGGGTCCTATGATTATCGATGTTGGTCCTTCTTGTTCACAACATGATTTGGTTTCTTGTTTTTTATTTATGTACTACCCAATTGAAGGCTATGTGCTTCTCTGCCATCTGACCTTTTGGTTCCCTGATGGCAACACCATCAGTTAAGATCCAGAGCTGGACAACTACCACAGTGCACTGTAGTTGACTGTTCACTTCTCTGCAGTCCCTGCTAGAGCATGGGATCCTCAGAGGCAAAGATTTCTTCTACTCAAAGTTGTGTCTCCAAAGCTTACATAGCGGCCAACATGTAAGGACTCAATAAATGTGTAATGAATTAAGGAGAATACTCAGAAATATAACAACCACAAAACCAGGCAAATTAGAGTGGAAGGCACACTAGGTATAAAACTTCACTAACATTTACTGGCACAACCTGATTCCAGATCCTGTGCTAACCACATTAGGAACGTTTTGTTCTCTCTCTCTCTTTTTGTGTTTAGCAAGTTTTAGTTACATTTGGAGAAGTTAAATTTCTTACTTGCAGAGCTGGAATTCAACTAGGCCCTTCTGTTCCCAAGTCCACACTTCTCTTTCTAGCTCTCCTCCTGGATCGTAAATACTACCCAACTGCTCCTATTTGGAGGTCACCAAACAGGGGCAGAAAATGGAGGAGACTGACAAGGCAGCTCCCTTAGAGAATTTTTGCTTGGGCCTCAGGAAGGAACCTACTTACCCCTGTGCTTGTGCTGGGGAGGACTAGGTGCAGACAGAAGAGGCCCTTGGAGTCTTTGCAGACCTTTACCTGGGCACAAGGAGGGAGGGTTTGGCACCCAGCCTGTGCTGGGAGTAATAAGGACGAGTCTCTCCCAGGCTGCCCTCTTCTTCCTCAGGACCAAGTTACTTTTCTCTGGAAGGATTAATGGGCAGGAGAAGGCAGCCAGACCTGCCTATGCATAGGGTGGGGCATTGCCACTTGACCCCCATTTCCCCGAAGTGTCATGCTTAAGACCAGGAGTCAGGGGTGGGGCAGGGGCTTGGCACTGGGGCTGAGGCAGATGAGGGAAATTTGGGCTCTTGAAGGGCAGGGTGCAGCTGAGGTGACTCAGGGGGCAGGGCCCGGTGTGGGGCAGCCTTTGGCAGGCAGGGGCAGATCTGAGGAAAGTGTCTAATTCCACATTTGTGCCTGTGGCTTTGTAGGCACCATTTGGCAGCTGCAGGGCAGTAAGGTAGCCTATGGCTGGGTCTTCGATATCCTAGGCTCAATTCTTAGCATGGCCGCTTACTGTCTTGATGGCACTGGCAAAATCACTTAACTGTTCAGAGCTTCAGTTTCCCCTTTGATACCACAGGACTGAAAAGCTGGGATTGGGAGATGAATCAATGAGAAAGCCTGCTGAAATATCATTTCCCCTCCATCTCCCTGTCCTGTTGGCTCTTGACGTTAGCCAGTGCCTTAAAGGTGAGCTGTGTCAGGCAGGGCCACGTTGTGACTTTTGTGGGTCCCTTTCGTCTTCCAGGGTTGCTTCCTTCATAAGAAAATATTAAAAATTCTATTTCAGGACTGTATTGGTATAAAGATGAATATAATCCAAGCTGGATTTATTATCATATATTAATTATTATTATACTCATTTTTCTTCTGATTCTAAAAGAAGTTATAGTTAAAGTATTTTTGTCAGCCCCTCATGAACCCCTGTGCTGTGGCTAATGGAATTTTTGCAGGCTCAGGTTTCTTCCTTCTTCCTGAATCTTTTGAGTCTCATTGTGATCCAGATGGTTTAGGACAGTGAATTCACATCTGAGAGGCACTTCCCCCTAAGGTGTTTATTGGGTCGGTGTATGTTGCACATGATGATGGGCGTTCCGGTGGTCGTCTTGGTGTGTCCACATTTCAAGATGTAGCTGTTTTGCAGTGGATGGAGGTAGTGTGAAAACCTAAATTATAAAGTCCCGAAACTCGATTGGTTCATCCAACAATTTTTTTTTTACAGTATCTACTATATGCCAAGCTCTGTTGTAGGAACTAGAGATATAGTGCAGTAAACAAAAGACAAAAAGACCCCATTCTCATGTAGCTTACCTTCTAGTTGGAGGGAGGTAGACAAAAAACAAAAAGAATTATGTGGGGGTAGTAAGTATCAAGCAAGGTGGGTTGGGAGAGTGGGTGGTGATAAGCTGGGAATGGAGTTTGCTGTTACATATAAGATGGTCAGGAAACATGTGTTGGATAAGGTGATACTGGAGCGGAGACCCAAGGGAAGTGATGGATGTGGTTATCTCGGGGGATAGCTTTCCAGGCAGGAGGAGAGGCAAGTATAAAGACCCTGTGGCAGGAGCATCCTCAGTGAGCTTGAGGAATAGCGTGGAGACCAGAGGCTGGAGCAGGGAGAGGGAGGGGCAGAGTGGCTGGAGAGGAGGTCAGACAGGTGGCACAGAGCCAGATCTTGTAGGGCTGTGTAGGCTGTTGTAAAGGTTTTAGCTTGTAGTCTAAGTGTGATGAGAAGCCACTAGAAGAATTTGTTAGAAGAATGACATCATCTTAGCTCTTAACAGGATCACTTCGGCTGCCTGCATGGAAGAGAGGAAAGGGGCAAGCACAGAAGCAGGGAGGCCAGTTAGGAGGCTATAGTGTGTTGCAGGTGAGAGTTTATAGGGATTTGGAGCAGAGGGTTAGCAGTGATAGTGCTGAGAAATGGTCAAATTGTGGATATGAAGGTAGAGACAACAAGATTTACTGGTATATTAGATGTTCAGGGAAACACACACACACTCACACACACACACACACACACACACACAGAGAGAGAGAGAGAGAGAGAGAGAGAGAGAGAGAGAGAGAGAGAGAGAGTAGTCAAAACTCCTAGGTTTTGGACTGGACAACTGGAAGCATGGAATTGGCATTTATTGAAATGGGAAAGGAGACAGGTTTAGGGAGGACTCCAAGAGTTTGGTTTCTTTCTTTCTTTCTTTTTTTAAGACTTTGGTTTCGAACAAGTTAATTTTGAGATGCTTCTTCGATAGAGACGCCCCAAATTGAAGCACTGGCCAAGGCCTTGTAGCCCCACATTGACCAGTCTTTGGCTGTAGGCTGCCCCCAGTGACGGGGTGCAGAAATGAGCCAAGGAAGTTCCTTTCAGCTGAAAGCACTGCCCAGAGAGGGACACAGCTGTGAGCCATCCATAGGCAGCACTCCTGGCTGCTGAGGGGGACATGGACTGAGCATTATAGTATCTGTTACAAACCACCTCTTGTGCCATTCAAATCCACTCCATCTGGGAACAGCTTCTCCAGGATTCTGGCTGGTCTGTTTCTTTGCGGGAACTTAAGGAAGATTAGTGGGATGAACTAGCCACCCCTCCCTCTGTCCCCACTACTGGCAGCTAATCTTGAGACTATAATGAATGCTCATCATCTCCCTCCTGTACTGCCCACTCTAGAGTCCCCTCACCCTTAGCTGGTACCTCTGCTGTTCCAAGCGGTGTGACCCAGACCCTCATCCCTAAGGGATGTGAGCAGTGGGTTACCATGTCCTTCTCAGATGAAGGCTGCTGCACTTTTCCATATACCTTTATAATCGGGAGGGGGAGTATCAGGAGATGCCCCCGTGGATTACATGAGTGCCAGAAATATTCCTCCCTGTCCCCACAGTGTAACCCAGCCTATCACCTTCTGATGGTCAGGGTCAATCGCCTTGGCCAATGTGGTGATGCTTTCATTGTCTGCTGCTCTCTTAGCTTAAGGAGCCTCAAGTTACCAAGGCAGCAGCCATGGCTTAAAACTTACTGGAGGGGCTTCCCTGGTGGCGCAGTGGTTGGGAGTCTGCCTGCCAGTGCAGGGGACACAGGTTCTAGCCCTGTCCAGGAGGGTCCCACACGTCGCGGAGCGACTGGGCCCGTG
Organism: Physeter macrocephalus; assembly: GCF_002837175.3. Taxonomy (NCBI): domain Eukaryota; kingdom Metazoa; phylum Chordata; class Mammalia; order Artiodactyla; family Physeteridae; genus Physeter; species Physeter macrocephalus. The sequence continues at coordinate 33,767,867 of NC_041217.1, forward strand.
TGCCACGACTACTGAGCCTGCGCTCTGGAGCCCGCGAGCTCTGGCTACTGAGGCCCGCGTGCCTGGAGCCCGTGCTCTGCAACGAGAGGCCACGGCGGCAAAGAGTAGCCCCCACTCGCCGCAACTGGAGAAAGCCCGCACACAGGAACAAGGACCCATCGCAGCCAAAAATAAATAAAATTTAAAAACAAACAAACAAACAAAACCTTACTGGAACTCCTACTATGCCTCCTCCAAGTGGAAGCATTCTCCCTGTGGGAACCAGGGCCTCTACACCCATACAGCCTAAAGTTGCAGGGACTGGACACACAAATTCCTCAAGGTTACTGGAGGGATGGTGAGCAGGTCTCTCTACTGGGGACACAGTAGTATATAATGGTGGTTGATTAGGATGAGACCACATCCTGGAGGACAACACCCCAGCTTTGCAGGATAGCAGCTCCAAGTTGGTGTCTCAGCTGCATCGTTAAGCAGTCACTTCACCACTCTCTCAGCTTCTGGATATGAGATAGGACTAGGGACTACCATGTCAGGTACCCACTCCCACACCTCCTTTGCTGAAGAGTAAGGCCCATGGTCCAAAGCAAGGTTACACTCAATCCCATGTCAGTGAATCTAATGCTCTACAAGCTTTTGGATTGTGGTGTTGGCCCAGGCTCTCCTGGCAAGAAAAGCACACCCAAATCTAGAATATCAACCAGGAATATGTTGTTTTAAAATTAAACCTTTATTTGATAATTATATATGCATATGCAGTTGTAAAAAATAATAGAGAGAGATCCCGTGTACTCTTTACCCAGTTTCACCCGAGGGTAGCATCTTGCAAAACTATAGTATAATATCACAACTGGGATATGGACATTATTACAATTCAGACTGCCCCAATTTTACTTGTCCCCTTTTGTGTGTATGTGAGACTGTGTGTGTGTGTTTAGTTCTATACAATTTTATCACATGTGTAGGTTTGTATATCCACCACCACAGTCAAGATACAAAACAGTTCCATCCTCATAAGATTCCATGTGTTGGCCTTTTATAACCACACTTGCTTCTCCCTCCCTTTTCCCCAATCCCTAGCCTCTGACAACCATTGATCTGTTCTCCATGTGTAAAATTTCATCATCTCAAAATGTTTTATAAATGGAATCATACAATGTATAACCTTTTAGAATTGGCTTTTTTCACTCAGTATACTTCCCTGAAGATTCATCCAAGTCGTTGCATTCACCAGTAGTTCATTCCTTCTTATTGCTGAGTATTCTATGGCATGAATGTGCCAGTTTGTTTAACCATTCACTCACTGAAGGACATCTGGGCTGTTTCCATTTTTTTTGGGGGGGGCTGTCATGAATAAAGCAACTATGAACATTTGTGTATAGGTTATTGTGTGAACATAAGTCTTCATGTCTCTGGGATTAATGCCCAAGAGTGCAATTGCTGGGTCATATGGCAATTGTATGTTTAGTTTTATAAAAAAAAACAAACCTGCCAAGCTGTTTTCCAATGCAGCTATACCATTTTACATTCCCACCAGCACTGTGAGGGAGCCAGTTTTTCTACATTCTCACCAGCATTTGACGTCACTATTTTTTATTTTAGTGTGTAGTGATATCTCACTGTGGCTTTACTGTTTTTCTTTAATGGCTAATGCTATTGAACTTTTTTGCCATGTGTTTATTTTCCATCTGAATATCTTCTTCAGTGAAATGTCTGTTGGTATCTTTTGCCCATTTTCTAATTGGATTTTTTTTAACTGTTGAGTTTTATGAGTTCTTTATATATTTTGGATACTAGTCCATTGATAGGTATATATGCTTTGCAAACATTTTCTCCCAATTGTAGCTTGTCTTTTCATCCTTCTTACAGGGTCTTCCATCGAGCAGAAGTTCTTAATTTTAGCGAGGTCAAATTTATCAGTTTTTCCTTGTGTGGATCATGCTTTTGGTGTCAATTCTAAGAACTCATTGCCTAGCCCTAGATCCCAAAGATTTTCTCCTCTGTTTTTTTTTTTCCTAAGTTTTATAGCTTTACATTTTATATATAAGTCCATGATCCACTTTGAGTTAATGAAATATGTTTTAATCCCACTCAAGATAAACTGTTCTCTCTTCCAGGGTGAAGAAGGACCAATGTAATCAGCTTGCCACAAGTGGCTGGTTTATGTCCTTGAAGAATGGTGCCGTATTGGGGGCCGAGCAATCTGAAAATTGCCTCCACAATTGAGGGCTCACCTCATTTGCTTCCCTTCCCTTAGGGATCACAGTCCTCTCCTGCCTCTGGTCCAATGTCTGGAAATAGTTGTTCTGTATCTTTGAACCAGTTTTTCCATTTAAAAAAAAATAAATTTATTTTAATTTATTTATTTTTGGCTGCATTGGGTCTTCGTTGCTGTGTGGGCTTTCTCTAGTAGTGGCGAGCGGGGGTTGCTCAACAGTTGTGGCACACGGGCTTAGCTGCTCTGCAGCATGTGGGATCTTCCCGGGCCAGGGCTCGAACCTGTGTCCCCCACATTGGCAGGTAGATTCTTAACCACTGTGCCACCAGGGAAGTCCCTTTTCCATTGTTTATAGTGAGATAGTTAAGTCCCATTTTTCATGGATGAAAGCAAACCCGAATCTATTTTGAAGATAAGGCCAACAGGATTTGATTATGAGTTGGATGCAGGTTGTGAGAAAAAGAGAGACGTCAAGGGTGACTTCAAGTTTCTGGCCTGAAACTGGAAGAGTGGCATTGCCATTACCTGAGTTGGAATCAGATTTAGTTGGGGAGGCAGGGAGGTAAAGTTAGGAGTTTAGTTTTACAAATGTTAAATGTGAGATGCCTGTTAGACATTCAAGTGGGGATGTCAACTTTTCAGTTAAATATATTGGTCAGGTGTTCAGGCGGGAGGTCAGGCTAGAAATGTAAAATTGGGGATCATCTCTGTATAGATAGTACTTGAAGCCATGAGTCTGGGTGAGATCACTAAGGAAGGACAGATAGAACCAGTAGGAGTCCAGGGACTGGGCCCAGGGGCACTCCAATATTAAATATTTGGGGAGATGAAGAAGAGCCCAAGTTGTTTGTGCCAACTCTCCTCCTCTTCCCACAATTTTCTTTCACTCTCATGGCTGTGCCCCATCACGTCTGCTCAGTCAGCCTACTCTTGCTGCTTTTCTGGCACTGACTTTTGCTGACCTATTTGTCCTGCAGCCATCCAAGTTCAGGCCTGACAGATCAGTTCCAGGACTGATCTCAGGCCTTGGAAACTTCTCCAGTCAATCCATGTCCTCAAAATCCTCTGAAGTCATTTAAGATCCATCTGGCTCTATCAGGACTGACTCCTCTGCCAAAGTATAAAGTGGGAATAAGGCAAAGGGCTCATGGCTCCCAGAGTGAGCAATGCCTTGCCCAGAACCTCTTATCATGTGTGGTGGTAACTTCCAAGTTGAAAACTCAGAAGAATAGGGAAAGAGAAGATAAATCTTCCTAGACCAAGCCAGTTTCTTCTGCCCAAGATTCTGTCCTACTCAGTATTGCTGCATGGGCTACCCTGGTAGTGTTCTTCATGCTACTGACTTCAAAAGACTAAGTGTACATTTTCCAAATATCCCCAATTTCCACATAGCAGTTTATTATTGACTGGATAGTAGTAATTAATATTAGCATCATTCATCTAATCACATGCAACGAGTTGTATAAGGATGTTTGTCATAGTGCTATTTATAAAAGTAAAAGTATTAGAAAGGACCTCCATGACCAACAATAGGAGACTGAATAAATAAGTTATGGTACATCCCTAATATGCCCTCATTAAAATAATTTTGCAGATGTGGGAAGATGTTTATAATATAATGCTGATTTAAACATTTTAATGAGGCAGTTCAGTGTAGTGTGTAAAAGCACTTTAGAAGAAACGGACTTGAAGAGAACTCCATGCCTTGAACTCTAACCATGAATGGCTAGGTAGAGAAGGATGAGCTTGTAAAGGAGACTGAGCAAGAGTGGTTAAAGATTTAGAAATTAAACAAGGAGAGTGTTGTATCATGGAAGACAAGGGAAGATTTTTTTTTTTAAGAGAGAGGTAATGGACATTTATAACCACTCAACAGAGTCAAATGCTGAAGAGGAAGATGAGAACTAAAAGATGAACACTGCATTCATTAATCATGGATATCACTGATGACCACTGCAAGAGCTTCTTCAGTAAAGTAATGATAACAAAAGCCAGACCGGAGTGTATTGAAGGTTAAATGGAAGGTAAGAAAGCAGAGCTTTATTTTGAGGAATTGATTGTGTAGAGGCAGAGAGAAAGAAGGCCATAGACTGAGGAGGATGTATGTTAAAGGATTCTTTTTTTTTTTTTTTTTTTTTGTGGTACGTGGGCCTCTCACTGTTGTGGCCTCCCCTGTTGTGGAACACAGGCTCCGGACGCGCAGGCTCAGCGGCCATGGCTCACGAGTCTAGCGGCTCCGCGGCATGTGGGATCTTCCCGGACCGGGGCACGAACCCATGTCCCCTGCATCGGCAGGCGGACTCTCAAACACTGCGCCGCCAGGGAAGCCCCCTTTTTTTTTTTAATGAGAGAGATAGGAGTTTGTTTAAATAACCGTAAGATGGGCCCAGTAGAGAGGGAGAGACTAGATACACAAGAGAGAGATTGGATAAATTACAGATAAGGGGCTTCCCTGGTGGCGCAGTGGTTGAGAATCCGCCTGCCGATGCACGGGACACGGGTTCGTGCCCCGGTCCGGGAAGATCCCACATGCCGCGGAGCGGCTGGGCCC
>NC_041217.1:33773275-33833216 GCF_002837175.3 Physeter macrocephalus
GAGCCTGCGCGTCCGGAGCCTGTGCTCCGCAACGGGAGAGGCCACAACGGTGAGAGGCCCGCGTACCGCAAAAAAAAAAAAAAATTACAGATAAGGTTGATGGGAAGGTGGGGGAGGATGGGATATAAAACACAAGTGGTGGAATTGTTCTTGGTTAGAGAGTAGAAAGGAAAACTCTTCAATTGTAATGGGAATCAAGAAGGAAGGGTACTGTAGGTAGGTTTAAACACTTGGTAACACAAAAGAGGAACTCGAAGACGATGACTTGAGAAAAGTGAGGGTGGAGGTGAGGGCACCAGAGGTCTCAGGAGAATAGAGAAGGTTTGGAACAGTTGTTGACAGGAGTGTGAGCTGACCAGAGAAATGTAGTAAAATTCTCAACCACCCTTTGGTCCATGTGGGGTTAGTGATCCTGAATTAGAGTGGAACCAATCTGCCTGATGGTGAGACTTTCCTTAGTAGTGTTTGGTTGCTTGAGTGCAGACAAGAAGGAGGCAGATAGATCAGCTCCTCCGGGGTTGAGATTTAGCCATACAAGAGAGGTGAAAATTTCCTCCACCTGCCTGCAGGCCTGGGTGGATGGGGATGACCCAGCTGCCTGGCTCTTCTGTGGAGGCACAGCCAGAGGGAAACGGGAAGAGGGTGGTTCCTCTGTCTCCACTAAATGAGTTTCCCTGCAGTCACCTTCCAAACTTCCTGTCCCTGGGAGAGCTGGCCCTTTGTTATCCTGACAGATTCCCCATGTAGAGCTCAGCCTCCCTGAGATGTTTCTGCAGGCCTGTCAGGAACAATCCCTTTCAGTCTTCAGAAAGGTCTTTTTGTACGTGCTGCTTCTTGATCCATACTGTGCTTGCGAGTGCATGGGAGGGACAGGGCTTGACCCCTGAGGAAGGTCACTGTCAAAGTCTAGTGAAGACAAAACAGCCTTCTTTAATGCTTCAACTCACTCAATACTCTGGTGCCCGCACTGCCTAAAAGAAGCAACGGGGCTGCTCTTTCCTCTGGCCCTTGGCTTCTGTGGAGAGCAAAACAGAGTGGAGGCATTTATTTCCCTCAGCTCTGGGCATTTTACCCATGGAGGAGAAACAGGGCAGCCAGGTTATAATTTGTGCATGTGTGACAGTCCTAACCTGGTCGCTGGGCCAGAGTTGGTGCTGAGAAAGGAAGGGCTGGTGAAGGAGGATGGAAGGAGTGGTAGAATCAGGTTCCAGCTTGGGCCCAGGCCTCAGCTGTGGCTTCTACTGCTTGGAGAACAGAGGAGAGAGGGCAAAAACAGGGGCGAGCCCCTGATGGCTCTGCTGAAGAGTGGACAGTGTTCTGCAAACCAGCTGGACTTGGGAAGATAGCAACCCCCACTCCCACCCTGACATACACACTCCAACCAGGGAAAGGTCAACACATGTTTCCTGTGTCGTTGCTCGCTGGGTAGGGGAACATTTAAATGATAAGCCACTGGCCCGCTGATGAGCACTGGGAGGTCACTTGCCGTCTCTGGGCCTGTTACTTCACCTATAACCTGAGAGTTAAACAATATGATTTCTAAGGTTCCTCCAGTTCCAGCTATAAATCTGACTGACCTGGAATGACACCAGATTTTAATTATCTTATGATCACTGGATCCCAAGGTCTTAACACATATTTGATGATTAAACACAGAGTTCAAGAATTGGTTACTGGGCTGGTGGGGGTAGGAGGAGAGAATAATTTAGGATGATTCTGCCCTGAAGAAAGGATTGAGCTCCATTTTGACTCTACTTTTTAGGCCTCAGTTTCCTCAACTGTAAAATGAGACTTGGAAACCTAGAAGATCTTTAAGATGTAGTTCTGATTTTCTATACCTAAGGTCTGCCCTCAGGCAATTTTGAGCCCCCGGGGACAGATACTCACTAACCTATTTACTTGGCATGTGTGCAGTCCTATAGCGGAACACGATCCCTATCTTCAAGGAGCTCACAATGTATTTTATTTTATTACTATTTTTACCTTTTAATTTATTTATTATTTTTTAATTTGTCTTTCTCTGTTTAACTTACTTCACTTAGTATGATAATCTCTAGGTCCATCCATGTTGCTGCAAATGGCATTATTTCATTCTTTTTTATGGCTGAGTAATATTCCATTGTATATATTTACCACATCTTCTTTATCCATTCCTCTGTTGATGGACATTCCATGTCTTGGCTATTGTAAATAGTGCTGCAATGAACACTGGGGTGCATGTATCTTTTCGAATTTTCACAGAAATAGGACAAACAATCCAGATATATGCCCAGGAGTAGGATTGCTGGATCATATGGTAGTTCTGTTTTTAGTTTTTCAAGGAACCTCCATACTGTTCTCCATAGTGGTTGTACCAATTTATATTCCCACCAACAGTGTAGGAGGGTTCCCTTTTCTCCACACCCTCTCTAGCATTTATTGTTTGTAGACTTTTTGATGATGGCCATTCTGACCAGTGTGAGGTGATACCTCATTGTAGTTTTGATTTGCATTTCTCTAATAATTAGTGATGAGGAGCATCTTTTCATTTGCTTTTGGCCATCTGTTACTTAGGCTCTCTAAGCTTCAGTTTCCTGATCAGTTAAGATGGAGATAATAAAAGCACCTCCTTCCCATGTAAACATTAAGTAAATTCTCAACAAACTGGGTATAGGGGAACTTACCTCAACATAATAAAGGCCATATATGACAAGCCCACAGCTAATATTATACTTAATGGTGAAAAGCTGAAAGCTTTTCCCTTAAGATCAGAAACAAAACAAGGATGTCCACTCCCACCACTTTTATTTAACATAGTACTGGGAGTCCTAGCCAGAGCAATTAGACAAGAAAAAGAAATAAAAGACCTCCAAATCAAAAAGGAAGAAGTAAAATTGTCTCTATTTGCAGATGACATGATATTATGTATAGAAAACCCTAAGGACTCCACCAAAAATTGTTAGCACTAATAATCAAGTTCAGTAAAGTTGCAGGATGCCAAATCAATGTACAAAAATCAGCTGCATTTCTATACACTAATAGTGAACTATCAGAAAGAGCTCTCAAGAAAACAATCCTATTTATAATTGCATCAAAAGAAGAAAATACCTAGGAATAAATTTAAGGAGGTGAAAGATCTGTACACTGAAAACTATAAGACATTGATGAAAGAAACTAAAGAAGACATAAATAAATAGAAACATATTCTGTGCTAATGGATTGGAAGAGTTAATATTGTTAAAATGTCCATACTACCCAAGGTAAACTTCAAGGCAATCCCTATCAAAATTCCAACAGCATTTTTCACAGCAATAGGACAAACAATCCTAAAATTTGTATGGAACCACCAAGGACCCCGAATAGCCAAAGCAGTCTTAAGAAGGACAAAGCTGGAAGTATTATACTCCCTGATTTCAAACCATATTACAAAGCTATAGTAATCAAAACAGTATGATATTGGCATAAAAACAAACACGTAGATCAATGGAACAGAACAGAGAGCCCAGAAATAAACCCATACATGTATGGTTAATTAATTTTTGACAAAGGAACCAAGAATATATAATGGGGAAAGGACAGTCTCAATAAATGATGTTGGGAAAACTGGACAGCCACTTGCAAAAGAATGAAACTGGACCCCTTTTTACACCGTATACAGAAATCAACTCAAAATTGATTATGAACTTGAATGTAAGATTTGAAACCATATAACTCCTAGAAGAAAACATAAAGGGTAAGCTCCTTGACATTAGTCTTGGCAATGATTTTTTGGACGTGACACCAAAAGCAAAGGCAACAAAAGCAAAATAAACAAGTGGGACTACATGACTACATCAAACTAAAAAACTTCTGATGGCAAAGGAAATCATCAACAAAATGAAAAGGCAACCTATGAGATGGGAGAAAACATTTGCAATTCATGTATCAGATAAAGGGTTAACATCCTGCAAAGAGTTCCTCCTGGACCCAATTCCAACGTGTGTGTGTGTGGGGTGTGTGTGTGTGTGGGGGGGGGAGGTGTAGGCTTCCCCACACCAACAAACAATTCTCAGATGCCCGGAGAGTGTCCAAAAATTCAACTCAGTTCTGACACTATCTACTCAGAGATAGGATCAGAAAGCACAGGTGAAGGGCTCAGTCCCACAAGGCCGCTGCCCTCCACTTCAGTTGTTACCTGTACTTCTGACCTACTGGCTATAAATAAGAGGTTCTCACGACTGTCTCCTTGGGTTTGATTAATTTGTTAGAACGGCTCACAGAACTCAGGAAAACCTGTTTACTCACTAGATTACCAATTTATTATAAAAGGATAATAAAGAATATGAATCAACAGCCAAATGCAGAGATACAAAGAGGGAGGTCCTGAACAAAGGAGCTTCTGTCCTCATGGAACATGGGGCCTGACATGGTGGCACACGGAAGTGTTCTGGTTCCCCAGTGTGGAAGCTCAACAAAAAGGACAAAAAAGCTGTCCTCAGAGACATGATTGACTAAATTGTTGGCCAATGGTGTTTGGTTTCACCTCAAACAGCTCTCTCATTTCTGGAAATCAGGCGGTGGGACTGAAAGGTCCAACCCTCTAATCACAGGGTTGGCTTTCCTGGCAACCAGTCCCCACCCTTAGGTGCTTCTAAAAGTCACCTCTTTCACATAACAAAAACACTTTTATCACTCTCAACACTTAGGAAATCCCAAGGGATTTGAGAACTGTGAGTCAGGAACTATAGATGAAGACCAAATATATAAGAGAACTATATTTTGGTCTTCTGAATAACCAAATGTATATTTCTTAGAAATCATAATATCACAATCCAAAATACATAAAGAACTCACAAAACTCAATAGCAAAAAACCAAACAATCCGATCAAAAAATGGGCAGGGACTTCCCTGGTGGCACAGTGGTTAAGAATCTGCCTGCCAAAGCAGGGGACATGGGTTCGAGCCCGGGCCCGGGAAGATCCCACATGCCATGGAGCAACTAAGCCTGTGCGCCACAACTACTGAGCCTGCGCTCTAGAGCTTGCATGCCACAAATACTGAGCCTGTGTGCCACAACTACTGAAGCCCATGCGCCTAGAGCCCATGTTCCACAATAGGAGAAGCCACTGCAATGAGAAGCCTGCACACTGCAACGAAGAGTAGCCCGCGCTTGCCGTAACCAGAGAAAGCCTGTGCAGAGCAACAATGACCCAACACAGCCAAAAATAAAAATAAATAATAAATAAATTTTTAAAAAATGGGCAGAGGAACTGAACAGACATTTTTTCCAAAGACATACAGATGGGCGAACAGGTACATAAATACATGCTCAGTATCACTAATCATCATGGAAATGCAAATCAAAACCATAAGGTGACATTACTTCATATCGTTACTGTTGAATGACTATCATCAAAATAAGAGATAACAACTGTTGGGGAAGACTTGGAGAAAAGAGAACCCTTGTACACTGTTGGTGGGAATGTAAATTGGTGCAGCCATTATGGAAAACAATATAAAGGTTCCTCAAAAAATTAAAAATACAATTACCATATGATCCGGCAATCCCAGTTCTGGGTATATATCCAAAAGAAATGAAAACAGGTTCTTAAAGATATATTTGCATGCATTATTCACAATAGCCAAGATATGGAAAAAACCTAAGTGTCCATCTACAGATGAATGGACAAAGAAGATGTGACACATATATACAATGGAATAGTATTCAGCCATCAGAAAGAAGGAAATCCTGCCATTTCCAACAATATGGATGGACTTTGAGGGCATGATGCTAAGTGAAATAAGCCAGACAGAAAAACAATACTATATGGTACCACTTATATGTGGCATCTTAAAAACAAAGTCAGACTTATAGAAATAGAGAGTAGAAAAGTGGGTGCCGGGGTCTGAGGAGTGAGGGAATATGGGGAGATTGGTAAAAGGGCACAAAGTTGCAACTATAGGATTAATAAGGTCTGAGGCTCTAATGTAAAATGTGATCACTATAGTTGATAATGCTGCACTGTAAAAATGAAATTCGCTAAGAGACTAGAACTTAAATGTTATATTAAAAAAGACAAATACGTGAGGTGATAGATGTGTTAATTAACTAGATGGGGGAAATCATTTCACAATGTATGTATATATCAAATCAACATGTTGTACATTTTAAATATCTTATATATGTCTATTATACCTCAATAAAACTGAAATTTAAAAAAGTATAAACTATAACATGCTCCTAATCAGAAGGCATTCCTTTTTCTATCAACAAAAAAGCTTTTAATTAGAAACAAATTTTTAAAAAAAGTTATGACCCAAACAAACAAAAGACTAGACAGATTGTCCATGTAAGGTATTTAGCATAATGCCTAACACCTACTTAGTACTCCATAATAATCCCTTTCCCGTCCTGACCTCCAAAGAAGCCCAGAATGTGATTCCAGATTAGGGAGGGCTGGGGACAGTGGGCCTGGTCTGATATGACCCTGGCTTAATGCAAGGTCACCCAATTGAAAGTCTAAAGTCGTGTGTATGTAGGACCTGCCGTGGCAGGAGTAGAAGGAGCAGACCATTGTCTAGGTCTAGAGGTGATCTCCACTCTCTCAGGGAAAAGCTCCAGGTGCAGGTGGAGTCAGATCAGGATGGGAGAAAGTCTGCATGTAAGTGACAGAATGTCAGGCAGTGAGGACAAGGAGGAGTAAGATGGTGGGGTACACAGGGTAGGATCAGAACGCTTGCTCAAGCACATAAAAGAGCTAGTTCTGCCTACATTTAATACGGGGTTGTGGCTGCCTTTTTGAGTTTTAGGCGTTTAGTTCTCATATTTAGCCAGACTTTTAGAGTTGTTCTATTCCAGACTCACATGCTCACCCAGGATTAGTCTAGAACCGAACTGGCCATAGATGGTATAGCACCTTAAAATTACCTCCCTCCAACTCAATTCACGATATGAAAAAGACCTTGAAGCCACGGCCAATGGAATCCCTGAGTGTGTGGACAGCATCTGAATCGATATCTGTGGGCAGTGAGAAAAATATAGTGTCATAAAAGGGGATGTTGGCACCAATTGTGTGCGTGTGTTAATACTGCGTTAAGGAAAGCTTGAGCCTTATGGTAAACAGTACCTAGCAGGGTGCCTGGCACATAGTGCACATTAGATATACATTTTTTGATAACTGAATAAATGAATAAATGAACAGATGCATGATAGACAGTTAATACTGACTGGCTATCTTGGTTCATGTGTTTAAAAATGAGGAGACTATTGTCATGTGCTTTCCTCCATAAATAAAATTATATCCCTGATTCACCATTAAAAGACCATTCACTTAGTATTATGTGGTGTGCCCTGGGCTCTAGTCCTAGTGCTATAACTGCCATGTGACCTCAAGTAAATGACTAATTTTCTGTGTTTTTTTTTTTTTTCTTTTTAATCTATAAAAAGAGGAGGTTGAACTGAGCACATGCTAAACCTCCTTCCAGGTCTGAACTTTAGAGATTATTCTGTGGTTCTGAGATAAGAGCTGCTGTGTGTAACGTCAACTCATCCACAGAGGGACTAAACCTGTGAACCCTCTTCCACTAGTGTTGGGCTGGAGCTGAACCGCCCTACAGTAGCTTGAGCCAGGCATCCTTAAACACAAGACCTGCAGAGCCCCTGAGGTCCATCAGTGGGCTTCATAGGGTCTGTAAACTTGCAGCCCCACCTCCACTCTTATAAGCAACATTTTGTGTATAAGTATCGTGTGAATTTTTCTGGGATGTGTGTCCCTAGATTTCAAAGATTCCCCAAAATGTGGATAACCCCAAATGGTTAAGAAATCCTTGAGCTTTTCAGAGAACAAGTGTAGAAAATTATGCTCCCAACACTATGGCATTTAATCTGATAAATGATTAAGTCCTGGTTGTAGCCACAGAAAACTAATGAAATTCAGAACAAAGGTCTGAGCATTTCTATGCACGAGGCAGTCATTCTGACTACAGGTGGGTCATTGACAGATCAATGACAGGAAAAACCCATCAGAAGCCATGACTGCAGGACAATAATATTTGAGCTGGGTAGAATTCCACCCAGGTAGGGTTATCACAGAAAGGTATGTATCAGAAAGTTTTCCAGTGTAATGATAATCTCTACCTGATGTAGTGATGTCCAAGACTGTCCCAGAGAGACAGGTGGCAGTGATGGAGAAGGGGCGCACGCCTGTAGCCATCCATAGTTTGGTTCTTAGACTGGCACAAACCAGAGGCAAGCAGGTGCAGGGTGGGCCAACTGAAAGAGGCAGGGACCCCGCTGAGCTCTAACCACTGCTGTGCTGTTGAGTTATGATTCAGTGCAAACCATTCAACCCTGTTGGATCCCAATTCCTTTATTTCATAGGGCTATTTAATATGAGAAGAGAGAACTTGAATTCCTAAGAAGAAATCCCAGAGAATTAACAGCGTTTACTTTTTAAGAAAAGGAGGAAGTATATAGGAAGTCAAGATAGGGGATTCACCTAGAGTCCAGACTTGAATGGATCTAAGGGAGTTTGGGGGTTTAAGGTAACTAAAGACCTACTATCATAGAGCCACGAGTATCCCCAGGGCAGAGTCTTTGGAGCTATGCATTCAGCAGCAACTAATCCAAAGGCTTGTCCCAGAGGCTCACAGGGCCAGTTAGCTCAAGATGCCATGTGGTCAGAGATTTGACCTTTGTGTATATGTGACTGTTTCCACATTAGACTGAGCCCTAGTCCCAACCAGCAGAGTCACACATGTGCGTCACTGGGGACACACAGAGGACTGGCTGGGAGAGTGTAGCTGGCGTCCCCGCCTTTGGAAACTGGCTCAAATACACTCTAACTCAAACTATACACCTTGACCCCTAAGGTTTAGAACAGAGTATCTGTAAGTATCCCGTAGGTCATGGTCATTTTGCAGTCATTTTAAAGAATGTGTGAGCAGGGAGAGAAAACAGGGTTCACTCCTGAGGGCCTTAGGCTGAGGCACTAGCCTCGTATTGACCAACTGTATTGACTGTTGATCTCCTTCAGGAAGTAAGTACTCAAAATTCCCTGTCTTTGGGGAAACCATAGAGCTTTTCTTTTCTTACTGGGCCTTTCTCTCGGGCACCTGTCTCTCTGAGCAGGGCTGGTCATCTAGGCTCCAAGTGAGAACTGTAGAGGAGTGTCAGACACACGAACCAGAGGGCTGGGCCTTTGACGACAGCTCCCAAAATAAGGTGCCAAGCCCTACTTCTCACTTTCCCCTTGTGCCCTATGAGATGCTGGCACTGCCTCTGGAGCCATTACTCAGCAGCCTGAATGTACAGAAATAGGTCGGCTCTTCCCTTTGGCAGGGTCCTGTCCTGGCGTGGTGGGCCCAGGCAGGGCTGTGTGGGGACATCTCTTGGCCTCCCACTCTCTCTTCCTGTCAGGCAGTAATCCTATTACCAGACGGAGCTTCACTTAACTGTTCCTAGGCCTTTGAACTGTCTCCTTGCCCCTCGGCTGTAGAGCACCAGTTAGCTGGTGAAGGCACTTCCTCACCTCCTCCATCTTTTCAACACATACTCTTTCCATCTTCTTATCCTAATGAAAACACGGCCTGCCCTGTTCTCTGGACCTCTCCGGAGCAGGCAGCTTCTCTCCTGCCCCTGGGTCTTGAGGTCAGGAGAACAGGCTGGCATTCTCTGAGCTGCTGGTATTTCTCCAGGTCATGGCTCCCCAACCCCTCGTGGGCAGACCATCCCATCTTACAGGCTGCCCTGTCCATTCGATTGTCTCCTGATCTCCAGCACTCTCTTATCCTCCTCAGTGGCTTAACACGCCTCTCAGCTTTCCTGGCCACTTCATCCCCGGCACTTGTTTTTTGATCCTTCTGATACCCTGGCTTCACCATCATTTTGAAAAACTACAAATGACCCTAAATTCTGCCAACCTGTCACTCACTGTGATGAACGTAACCTGGGCACGGCATCAAAATGGCCCATGGCATCTCAAATTCTCATAACCCTATCTGACCACAACCTACTTAACTCTTTCTACTTGTCAAGGTATTTCATTCCTCACCTGCTCACCCTTCCCAGAACCTCTTGCTTCCTCCACAACCAGCCTGGACTTCGTGGCCTGCTGCCTCCAGGCTGCTCACGGATCCCGCATTCTTTATTCTTCTCTGGGTCCTTCCTTTTGACTCCCCATCTCCGGTAATCCCTAACTCAGATTTCTTTGCCTCTGCTCCCAGATTGCTGAGCTATGCTGGAAATTTACAAGCTTTCTGTGGTGTTTGAGCTCTCACAAACCATTCCACTGAGACCATGTGTGTCTTCAAATGAATTTATCTACGAAACAGAAACAGACTGACAGATATAGAGAACAGACTTGAAGTTGCCAAGGGGGAGGGGGGTGGGGGAAGGATGGATTGGGAGCTTGGGATTAGCAAATGCAAACTAATTATATATAAAATGGATAAACAACAATGTCCTACTGTATAGCACAGAGAACTATATTCAGTATCCTGTAATAAACCATAATGGAAAAGAATGTGAAAAAGAATATATACATATACATATATATAACTGAATCACTTTGCTGTACAGCAGAAATTAACACAACATTGTAAATCAACTATACTTCAATAAAAAAAAGACCATGTGTGTCTGACTCTCTTCCCTACTATTTGCTCTTCAAGGTAGGAATTTTGGCCCCTCAGGGCAACTGTAAAAAGTTAAAACTTAGCACTTGCCTGGCACTTGTCTGAGGACTTTATATTTACTAACTCACTGAATTCTCCAATGACAATGAAGGAATTACTGTTATTACTTTTCTCATTTTTTTGATGAGGAGACTGAGGCTCAGAGAGATTAAGTAAATTGCATAAGGTCACAGAATTACTAAGCGGTAGAGTCAAGACATTATACTATGTCTCATCATAAGATGATCATAAACTCTGGGAAAAGTCTGTTGACTTTCATCAGAGCTCCTCCTGTAGTTCAACAATCTTTTAAATCATCCCTTGTTCACTCCTAATTGGAGGTATGTATATTTCAATTCTGATTCTATCATTTTTGGTCAGTTGAGACCAGAAACCAAAGGCATTGCTTCAGGACTCCTGGTGAGCATCTAGAATCTTGGGGTATTCTTCCATTCTCTTCTGCCTCGTGTCTGACTGAATCAGTGCCCACGTGAGCGTCCCTCAGGACTCCATATACCATAACCCCAGATCCCTCCAACTTTTAGTTGGGCCACAGTGTCCTAGTCTCCATTCTCTAGCGAAGGGAGAAGATACTGCAATTCTCATAGTGGTGATCTGGCTTTGGAGGCCAGGACTTAAAACTCTCCTCCACTACTCACTAGCTTCCATGGGAGAATGGTTTAAACTCAAAGAGGTTTAGTTTCTTTATCTGTAAAATGGGAATAATAACAATCCCCTTAGAAGGGTTGTACTTATTGAAGCGCCTAACACAGACTGGGGCACAAACAGGCACATATTAGTTCCTTTTCTTCTCTTCCTCACACCCATTTGTTTCTTCATTCTCTGCAGATGACTTTGAAACTTTCCTTTTTAAAAAATTTTTAAATTTAATTTTATTTATTTTTGGTTGTGTTGGGTCTTAGTTGCGGCTGGTGGGTTCCTTAGTTGCGGCTCGCTGGCTCCTTTAGCTGTGGAACGTGTGCTCCTTAGTTGCAGCTTGTGGGCTCCTTAGTTGCGGCACATGTGCTCCTTAGTTGCGGCCAGTGGGCTTCTTAGCTGTGGCTCGCTGGCTCCTTAGTTGCGGCACATGTGCTCCTTAGTTGCGGCATGTGAACTCTTAGTTGCGGCACGCATGTGGGATCTAGTTCCCTGAACAGGGATCGAACCCTCATTACATGCACTGGGAGGCAGATTCTTAATCACTACGCCACCAGCGAAGTCCCTGACACTTTCTTTTTGAGTGAATTTCTTCAACTTCCCTTATATCTGTATCAGAAATTTCTCATTCAAAGTACAACTTTCCTAAAAATGAGTTGGCACTTTTAAGGTAAGGGCCTTAATGTTTTTCAGACCCTTTGTCACAGTAATCCCACCTCTAGGAATCATTTATGAAGAAGTAGTGGAAATGTGTATATGTATTCTATGTATAAATTCTATAACATAATTATACTACATATATTTTAAAGTATTCTATATATAAGATTCTATGTTCTACGTTTTTACACACACGCAAAGATGTCTGTTGTGGAAATGGGACTTCCCTGGTGGTGCAGTGGTTAAGAATCTGCCTGCCAATGCAGGGGACACTAGCTTGAGCTCTGGTCCGGGAAGATCCCACATGCCGTGGAGCAACTAAGCCCATGAGCTACAACTACCGAGCCCGTGTGCCACAACTACTGAAGCCCATGCGCCTAGAGCCCATGCTCCACAGCAAGGGAAGACACTGCAATGAGAAGCCCGCACACCACAACAAAGAGTAGACACCGCTTGCCACAACTAGAGAAACCCTACAGCAACGAAGACCCAATGCAGCCAAAAAGTAAATAAATATAAATAAATGAATAAATAAATTTATTAAAACAAACAAAAAAAGATGTTTGTTGTGGAATTATTAACCCTAGGGGGGAAAAATACAAAGCTTCTCTGTATTTTTGCTCATTATTTCTTCCTTCCCTTTTGCTTCTGAGAAACAAGTAACTCTTTTCCTCCCTAGATTCAACTAAAAAGTATTTTGTAAAATAACTTAAAAAAAAATTACAAAACTAACATATGCTTGTAGAAAAATCTAGAAAATAAATCAATCACTTGTGAGTCCACTCTCCAGTGCTGACTACTACTACAGTACCTTTATATTCAAATTTGTTTATATCTTTAAGAACAAAATTAGATATTATACCTCTTATTTGGTAATATATATTATTTCCTATCTTTTTTCTATCATTACAATAACATCTTTCCTAACATTCATATCTTAATTTATCTAACCAACATCCAATGATTGTTGGAAAACCTATTTTGATCTATTTTATTTTTTTAAACTTTTAAAAAATTGAGGTATAGTCGATGTACAATATTATATAAGCTTCAGGTTTACAACACAGGGAATCACAATTTTAAAAGTTATACTGTTTATAGTTATTATAAAATATTGGCTATTATCCTGAGTTATTCAATATATCTTTGAGCTAATTTATTTTATATATAGTAGTTTATACCTCTTAATTCTCTATGCCTCTCCTGCCCCACCCCGCTTCTCTCTTCCCACTGGTAACCACTAGTTTGCTCTCTATGAGTCTATTTCTTTTTTGTTAAATTCACCAGTTTATTTTATAGATTCCACATATAAGTGATATCATAAAGTATTTGTCTTTCTCTTATTTCTCTTAGCATAATACCCTCCAAATCCATCCATGTTGCTGCAAATTTTCATTCTTTTTTTATGGCTGAGTAATATTCCATTATATACATATTATATATATATTCCACTTTATATGTGATATATATATATATATATATAACATCTTTTTTATCCATTCATCTGTTGACGGGCACTTAGGTTGCTTCCATATCTTGGCTATTGTAAATTATGCTGCTGCGAACATTGGGGTGCATGTATCTTTTCGAATTAGTGTGTTTGATTTTTTTGGATTAAATTTTTTTTTTCAAGTTTATACATAGGACTGTGGTGACTGCAGCTACATCTTTGGGAACTTCCTAAATTATATCCTTGCCTGTCTTTGTTCCTGATGCCATCCCTCCCAAGCCTCCATTTCCGGGACCCTGAGCCATAGCATAGGCCCTTGCCTCTGGGCGGGCCCCTTCCTGTTGGCTTACAAATATTACAAACCTACTCCAGCACATCTAGGCTTCAGAATTCTCCCCCTTGATTCTTCTGGCCTTTCCCTGCATCCTGAAGGCTCCTCTGGCCTCACAGGTAGGGCTTCTTCCTCCTCCTTAAGGCAAAGTCCCCTGTGTTCTGGATCCCCTTCCTTCCTGTTATCCCCATTCCTACCTGTAAACTCTTCTTCTTTCCTGCCTCCTTTCTCCTAGCCCACACATGTACTTAGTTTTTCCCAACCGCAGGTCTCATCCTGACCATGACCCTCCCCCTGCCCCCAGTGTCCATTCCTTCTCACTTCTCTTCTCAGCCAAACCCCTTGGAAGTGGAAACTGTGTTTGCCACCTCCCCTCTCCTCCCTGACACGACCACCTGGCTCCAGTATTACCTTCTAAATTGTCAAATGCAATTGGCATTATTTGTTCTTCGTCTTGCCCGACACTGTTCAAATTTACTCCTTGAAACTCTGTCCTGGGCCATCTCTTCCTAAAATGGTCCCTTCTTAGTCACTCCTGTCAGCTCTTCTTTCTCTAATCACTCTGAAATGCTGGCTTCTCTCCACACTAACGGTCCTCAAAGCATGGTTCCCAGATCAGCACCATCAACACAGCCTGAGAATTTGTTAGAGATGCAGCTTTTCAGGTCCCACCTCTGACCTCCCTCCTGAATTAAAAACTGGTGGAGTATCCACTCAAGTTTGAGAACCACTGTGCTACACATTATCCCTGGCCCATCTCCTCTTTAAGCTCCACTTTAACTATTCTTTTCACATCTAATACTCCTAAAATTCTTTCCACCTCAGACTGCTCTCCGGAGCTCCCTTTCTATACATATAACTACCCATAGGGCATCTCCACTCTCCATCAGGGGTTTACAGGGAAAATAATTTCCTCCCGTAATCCTGTCATTTCTACTGTATCCCTTTCCCCCCAAATGATACCACCATCTACCCAGTTGCCAGTGTCAGATCCTTGGATTGATTTGATTATTCTCTCATTTACTCACCTAAAAAAAACACTAGTTTGCCATTTCAGGAGCATCTCTCAAATTGACACTATCCTCTAGTCTGCACTGCCATTGCTTCCTTCAGGTTCATTGCTTTTAGTGCTGGAATTAGTGCAGTCACCTCCTAACGGGGTCGACTGCCTGAAGCCTGGCTCCTTACCAATCTACTTCCCACACTGCTACCAGAATCATCTTTCTAAAATAAAAACCAGATTGTGTTTGCCTCCTGCCTAGTCATTCAGTGGCTGTCTAGTGCCTTCCAGATAAAGTCCAAACTCCATATAGTGGCACAGTGGGGGCTTTTATGCCCCGACCCCTGCTAACCTCCACTGCCACATCTCCTGCTGTTCTTTATGTGCTCCCTGTGCTCCAGACCTAGGGGGAAACTGGAATCATCTATACTTACAGTTCCTCCAACGGTCACTCCTTCTCACACCCTCAAACCATTGTTCGTGCTATTGTGCTACTTCCTTTATGAGGAATGCCCTTCCTTCACTTACTATCTGGAAATTTTTTTCCTTCTCTAGGGCTCAGCTCAGAGTCAACTTCTGTATAAAACCTTCCTTGGATGCCCAGGCTCAGCTGGATGCGCCCCACAGTCCGCACATCATGCCTTGATCAGAGACCTTATCACGTTGTGTTTTGTTCTCTTGTTGTCTGCCTGAGGAGTCTGCGAGCAGCTTGAGGACAGGTCCTCCTATCATCTTTGTTTAGTGCAATGCCCGACACATAGTAGGTGTTTAGCAAATAGCTGTTTAATAGGAGAAAGACTGCTTTCTCTTTTCTTGAAAGGAATCTACCCTTACTGCCTATTTCTTAACCACCCCTATTTTTTCATTCCCAGCCATCTTTCATCCCTATCATGCTACTGAAATAGCTCTGGAGAAGAACAAAGATGTGCTGGCCTTATCATAAACTTCTGAGCAGCAGTTAGCTACCCAGTTCTCAAAGAATTCTCTTCCCTGGGCTACTGAGCAGACACTTTTTGAATTCTCTTTACATTTTGGTCTGCACTTTCACTGGTTCCCTTCCTCATGCTTTTTGCAACTGCTCTACTGGGCACTATAGCAAGCACAGGGGTTGATGGTGACAGTCGGAAATGGGCCCGGATGTGCTGATAAGCTGGCTCTCTGGGGAAAAAAAATGCCCTGATTTGTAGCTTTTGTCTATTCCATGGTATAAATACTCTCACCAGACTGATTTCAGGCTACCAACATTTTAACAACCAGCTCACAAAATTCTTGAATATCTAATAATTGGCTTTCATGAGTATGAGCCAGCTCTAGCATACCACTGGGTATGCAGAAATGAGTAAGGCCAGTTTGACATCTAGGAGGGGATAATCTAGTGGTGGAAATAGAGAAACATTGGGTTGGCCAAAAAAGTTCGTTCGGGTGTTTCTGTAACATCTTATGGAAAATCCCAAACGAACTTTTTGGCCAACCCAATAATTCTAAGACAAATGTGATAAGCACTATTTAGTGTTTAAACAAGGCGCTATGGGGTTGAATGGAAGGAAGGTTTAATTAGGAAAATCTGTGAATACTTCCTATAGGAAGAGAGGGGTGTTTGAACTAGACCTTAAAAAGCGAGGACTTTAAAGGCAGACATAAGGGGTTAAAAACTATTGCAGGCAGAGGAGACGCCTTGAACAAAGGCGGGATAGTACATTATTTGGAGGAATAGCTAATAGATGAGTAGGACTGTGATGCAAAGAAGGTGGAACCAGAATGGATTCTGACTCTATCTAGTTCTGTGATGTTGGTCAAACTAGTTAACTTCCCCAGGCCAGTTTCTACACCTTTAAAATAAGAATCTGATTTCTATGGCCCATTTCTGTCTTGATTTGATGACCCACCTTGGGAAGAGAAAGAAAATACAAGAGTGGGAAAGAAGGAGAAAGGAAGAAATGTATACAGCGTGGAGTTTTTAGGGGGCTAAAGGCCGCAGTGCTGGCAATACTGCAGGATTTCCTCCCACTGTCAGTTCCCCCCACTAACTTTTGGCTTAATCCCAGTTATGAAAACCCCGACCCCATGTTTGAGCCATTGCACTGTTTGCTGAAGGCTCAGTTCTTTTCTTTTAAACTGAATTAATATACTGAATCCTGACAGTATATGTAGAAGCAATTTAGTTCATCCTTCTGCTTTGAGGGAACAGGGGATTTTGGTTTTTCCATAGAAAGTATCAAGAAGATCCTACGGGCTCCCCTAGTAACTCATTCCCTTTGAATAATTGTTATTATTAATTGTTATTATCCTGACAGTATATGTAGAAGCAATTTAGTTCATCCTTCTGCTTTGAGGAAACAGGGGATTTTGGTTTTTCCATGGAAAGTATCAAGAAGATCCTACAGGCTCCCCTAGTAACTCATTCCCTTTGAATAATTGTTATTATTAATTGTTATTATCCAGTCTATCTAGAATTTCTCCATCCCCACCTCTTGCCTGCCTTCTCTAGAGAGCTCATCTTCATTCTTTTAAACACTGTGAATCATAAAACATATACAGAAAAGTACATAAAACATAAATGCAAGGTATAATCAGAGCAGACAAGCATGTCACCACCAAGAGCAAGAGACAGAGACTTGCCATAACCTAGGAAGCCCCCCATGTATTATTTCCCCAAGCACAACCCTCCAGAGGGAACAACTGTCTTGATTTAATGTAATAATCATCTTTGTTTTGCCTCTTACCATCCATATATGTATCCCTCAAATACTAGTTCAGTATCCCGTTTTTTAACTTGATTTGAAAGGAATCATACTGTATGCATTCCTTTGTTCTTGCTTCTTTTGTTCAACATTCTAACATTCATTCACATTGTCATGTGTAGCTAGTTCATTCTTTTTCATAGTCTTCTGTTATGAGTATCCCAGTTTATCCATTCTACTATAGATGGACACTTGGGTTGTTTCCAGCCTTTGGCCGGTATAAACAATGCTGCTATGAACATCCCTGTACACATGCCCAGTGCATGTGAGTTTCCCTAGGGCACAGGGGTAGAATTGTTGGGTCATAGGTTATGTGTAGCCTCATCTTCATCCTTCATTCTCTCCCTTATGTTCGTGGGCAAGCTTTATTCCACTTTTTCTTTCCTAAAGAATTTTAACTTCTGTGCCTTTGTTCCTGTTTTTCTATCTTTTGATCCTGTTTGTCAGTCTTCTTGTGTTCTTATAACGTTATCAGTATTGGTTCAAGCTTCTCGACCCGTGTATCACCTTCCTCCTGTAGTTAAGAATGGTTTCCTCTCCCAAAGAGTAATTTTTTTATTACTCAAGTAGGAAATGTCTTTGGAGTATTTTGAGAGTTCTCTTTCAAATGTGCACAAAATAAAAGCATATATTTGATTAATAGAGGGCCAGGGACAGGCTTCTTTCTGTGAGTTATTATAGTATGGGAATTAGTACTGTGGGCTTTTGAGTCAGACCAATCTACAAGCTGCCACTTGTTGGCTATGTGTCCTTGGGCAAGCTACTGAACTTTCATGCTTTAGTTTCTGTCTAAATGTGGATCTGTCAAAATGTAGATAACAATTATAGTCACTTACTGGGTTATTGTATTACATGAAAGAATCTATAAGTTTGATTAAAAGAGGTTTATAAACTTGGTCATCAGATAGGGAGAACTGAGGAAAGACAGGAATTCAGAATGCCTTCAGGATGTGTGTAGTGAGGGTACATACTATGAGTTTGTTTATATTGAGCCTAAGCACTCTAGCCACCCCTCTGTGGGGTGGCTTGCTAGGGGAGGCATGTGACAGGCTGCCTGTGGCCACAGAACAGAGTGAAGTGAATAGGCCATTTGGGAATCCAACTCACAACCCTGGCTTCATTTACTGTTCAGCTGGCCAAAATACCATGAAAAAGTGAATGGGATTAGAAATGCTGTCAAAGTAAACAGGAAGGCACGAGGACACCACAGGATAACTCGAGTTAACGAGCTGCTCTAAACAGCATCCTCTCTTTGTGTAATTTATTGTACAGGAGAGTTGGCTGGAATAGAAACCATTCTTAATCATCAAAAAACCACATTCTAATTTTCCTGGCTCTGCAGGCATTCTATGTATAATTCCAGACTTTGTTGCTTACATTTCTTAGTTTTAGGAGGTAGTTTTCCAAAACCAGATACTTAATTATAGCTGCAACACTTAAAGGCCAATACCTCATTACCTAACTAGGGAGCTGAGAAATGTTTATCATTCCTCTTCCCCACTCAAAGGTTATTAATATTCATTTCGACTTGTCTGCTAGTCAACCTCTTTGTGAAGACATTGATTTTTGGACTTGGAATTGTACTCCCACATAAAGCTAGAAAAATCTAATAAGGCTTTTATGGAAGTAGCACTTCCAACTTGACACTAACTGTTGGGCCAAATATTGACCCATTACCGGGGCAACAATGCCTACTGGATTTTAATTTTAACTTTTCAGTTCCTATACTGCTATTATTTCACAGTTACAAGTCATAAATCCTATTATGCTTCTTTTCAAATAATTCTTGGAAAATTGTGTTTGAGTGTACTGTAGGCGATGGGGAAAAGGTGGAAGAGAAATTAAAAAGAGGAAAAGACTGGTGCTGAATGATTATCAAGTGACGTATGACAGTATGTGCTAACTTCGTATCAGCATAGGAAGGCCAGATGGTTTATTTATAGTTTGTTATTTCAATAACATATATTATCTGGTAATATAATAGGGAAGGGCCCACTTGTATAATTATTTTTAGACTCTGGATTTAAAAGTAAGGCTGTTAACAGAAAGAAAAAAAATCAGCCCTTTACATCTTCACCTGAATTGATAACTCTGGCACAAACTGATGAAGGGGTCCAGCATGGAGGACTGTTCGGAGAGGAAGGTGCCAACTCCTAATAAGAGAATGCTACATTCTGTAAGTTCTCGTAATTGGAAACCACGGTCTTGAACAGCAGCAGTGGCAACACAGTTTGTTACTCAGATGCCAACTGAAACCCCAATGTTGGGTTTGTCCACCAAAATGTCAAACCTTCGTGGCTGGTATTTTGGCACTGATGAGATAACGGCACTAAGTGTTATTGGCATTGAAAAAGAGCCCAGGGAAGAATCTCACTGAAGTGAGGGGAAAGAACCTAGAGACTTACACAGTACTCCTCAACCAAATGTTTGACTCTAAGTTTCTTACAAAATCAGAGCTACTAATACAGCAGCATGGCCTGTTTTGAGCTTTACCTCTTATTTATTTGCCTACTCACTGGCCAGGGAACACAATAGCCTAACAAGTGATCAAGACTTGGCTCTAAAGGTCCCCCAGCAGCAGCTTCCTCCCTAAAGGTGAACACATCTTAAACAATGTAGCACAGCTGGGGGCAGCGGTCAGGAAATGGGAGGGTGGGCTTTGTGTGAGCAAAGTCTTTGGCTTACTTGAGAGTCCAGGGAGGGTGGGCTTTGTGTGAGCAAAGTCTTTGGCTTACTCGAGAGTCCAGGATATAGATTTGCAAACCACAGCCTCTTTAAACAGTGGCTGAGGCTATATATGAAATTAGCTCTGTAATTTTCATGTACACCTGGTGAGAAAGATTCATGAATCTCAAACATCTGGGGAAATAGAGATGTTTTTTCCCAGAGGCCCATTTGCTCCTTTTGAAAAGTGCTAAGACTGGAGGCCCAGGCAAAGCTTCCCAGGTGATTCTGATTTAGTTCCCATAACTGAGAATCACAACTGTAGTGGAACAGGAATGTCAGAAGAACTGAAGTTACTTAAACCTTTATGTCCATTTATCAAATATGGTTAACAACCCCTGCCCTCCCTACCTTATAAGAATAATAGCTAACAGTAATCGTTCAATAAATGTAAGCTATTACGTGCTATTAGGCACTGTCCTAAGAACTGTACATGTAATAACCACACATCTCATGGAAACTGATTCAGAGAGGTTAAGGAACTTGCCAAAGGTCATACAGCTAGGGCTGGAATTCAAAGCTATGCAGTCTAGAGATCATGTTTTTAACTGTTATTTACAGTGTTGTAAAGAATATATGAAACATGCATGAGGAAAGCATTTTACTTTGAAAAGTTAAAGGTGCTTTAAGTGGCAGTTGAATGAAGTTCCTGGAGGGAAGAGTCTGCATCTAGACAGCACTTGCTACATCGTAGCTGCTCACAACTTCATTCAAAGGACCTGAAAATCTGATCTTTGCCTGTTTCCCTCAAATGTTGACTTTAGCCTATTGAAGCGCCACAGATAAAGTGACTCCTTTGACTACTGAAAATAAAGGGAGGAACTCTGCAGACCAGGTGCTTCACACAGGGCTTGGCAGGAGTGAATAAATAAGTGTTGGCTGAATTGAACATCTTCCAGGTGATGGATGTATTGGCTGAATTGAATGTCTTCCAATCAAAGGCATTTAAAATGTGCTATTCATATTGTACAAAATGACTTGAATTATTTAGAATGTCAAAACGGGAAAGGGCAAGTGGCAAGTTAAGGAAATTAAAGAGAAATGGGGTATAAATGGAATATTAAACCTTTGAAATTCAAAATTGAGAACCTGGTTATATATCCCTGAAGTCCTCTTTCCTGGCTTAGCAGGGAAGTGGGAGGGATGAGCTTCGGGGATGGAATAAGCCTATGCTTTAATACTATAACACCTCTCATTTGTGTTGTACATACTTGCTGTAGGCATACTGATCCAAACAAGCTGCCTAATATTTTTTTTAAAGGCTGACTTGACTTTACATAATTCTTTAACAACCCGTACACTTTTTAGCATGCGCTGAAACGTAGCTCAGAAATAAAACAGGTTTTTCTACCCCTTTAGACGACAAAGTGGGTCCCTTATAACAAGCTGGGCTTGTATTCCTGGCATTGGATCTAATGAAGTATTTGACTCACTTCACATCCAACAAAATGTTGTTTGGCTTGCTTATAACGTCCAAACAATCTCTAAAGAGCACATGCACAATGCAGGTTTTTCCACAATTCCTAGGAATCTGATGCGTAACCGGTTAAACCGTGATGTGGCATGATCCGAACCAAGGGCAGGCAAAGGATCTCCTATGGAGACCTGTGTGGGAAGCGGTGTGATGCTCAACGGGGCCAGCATTCAGCCCTGTACAGAATTACAAAGCAGAAACCACCTGTGCTGAACTGCCACAAGGAGGACAAGAACTCAGGTTCTCTAGTACGACATTCTCACCCAGTTTCTCTTCTGATGCACATCTGTAAAATGTTGCCCACACTACCTAGCTGTGGAACGGATTCTCTCTGTGAGACTGCTTGTCCTTTGCTTCAAGAGCAGTGTGAGAGGAAGTCCTGTCCCTTTTGGGACTAGGAAAAGCAGAAGAACAGACCTAAGAGCAGCAGTGCGTCGGCTCCAACAGGCTCTCAAAAAGCATATGTTAAACTGCTGTGACCTATACAAGATCATTGCCACTGGCTAATATCAAGGTGAGGGTTAAAGCAACACACACACACACTTAAAAAGAAAAAAGTAATGTCTAGACATGCATATTGCACAGTTGAGGTTTTAAAAAATGCCTCCTACACAGGGTGTCCCAAAAATCTTAAAAGTTTTAAGTTATTAAGGCTGTGGATAGGGATGGTAGCCTTCTGCCACCCCAACGGGGTAAGCTACACATGATTCTGATTTATCACCAAATGAAAGTGCAGCCTAGATTAAGAGACATTTTAAAGGACTTATTAGTCAACCCTTGCAAAAGTAAATTAAGGGCCTGTGTTCAAACAGCCAAACGGAAACTCTAATACAGCTTTGTAGCAATAGCGTTTGGAGTGTATTCAAATAGAAAAGCTTGGGCTGGAAATACTTGTTTCGAAAAAGAATTACACCACTCCACCCTCCTTTATCAAGTAATCCAAGCCACCTTAAACACTCAAGGTCTGATCAAGCAAGACGTATTTTATGAAAACCTCTTTCAGTCTGAACTAGATCATGTCCTTGGGAATAAACAAATTTTATTCAATGAGCAAGTAGAAGGGATTCTTGATTACTGCTATAGTTCTTTTGTGTAGACAGACTGCTTCTAGGTTAATGCAAAAGCTCAGAAAAGAACATCAGATAAGGTAAAAGGCTTTATTATTCAGGAGCAGCTCAAAGTCTGACACTGACACAAGTAGGGATAATTATTATCTCATTACATTTGACCTTTGGCACCCATTTGAAGTACTAGTTTTCCAAGTGGGAATGTTACACTCAGTAGACTCTCAGCACAGTTTCTGAAAGCCACATTTATCCCCAATTTTACTCAGCAGAAACTGTCAGATGAGCAGGGACACAAAGAAGAAAACCAC
This sequence comes from Physeter macrocephalus, assembly GCF_002837175.3. Classification (NCBI taxonomy): domain Eukaryota; kingdom Metazoa; phylum Chordata; class Mammalia; order Artiodactyla; family Physeteridae; genus Physeter; species Physeter macrocephalus. The sequence continues at coordinate 33,796,318 of NC_041217.1, forward strand.
CTACTTTAGTTCTCTTTTTCATGGATCCTTTTCCTCACTGGCTTTCAAATCAAGAAAGACAGATTGCATTATTGGCAGGTATTGGTCATAAATAACACCTTCCCACAAACACACAAAAATCAAACATCAAATATAAGTAGTTCTTAAATATTCAGTTAATGCTATGGCATACTTTGTTTCGAAAATAGCATTTCTGTGGCTTTCCTATATTTACCTTTCTCCTTGGATAAAACCAGGAGAACCCATGCTTAACTGACCCATGCAGTTCTTGTTGTTACACCTTCATTTATAAGAATCAAAGGAATTAAAGAGTTATCATTAAGAACAGATTTTAAAATGATGACAAAAGTATGAATAAAGTCTACACAGTCCTCAGGGATGTGGATATAATGAATCAAGTTTCATGATTGGAAGGGGACTCCCTTCCAAGGACATAGTACATAGAAAGTACACGGAGCTTGTTACTATGAGTTTACAAAGGGCTAAAATATAAAACAATGGTTCATTTCAAGCTGATTGATCGTAACTGTTAAGGTAAGGGATACGCAAGATATTTTGCACATTATTAACTGAGAGTCAGTCTGTACACTCTATATTAAATACCTAGAGAAAATTCCATGATGTTTGGCTCAGGGCTCTACTAGAAGATCACTGCTTTTTCGTATATAAAGAGAATCCAAAAAATCAGGTTAAAGTCAAGATTTACTCTTTAGGTTCTGGATTTTCAGTTAAGAACTACCTACTTTTATAAAAATATCAATAAAAAATCATTACTTTTTCTTAAAATCTGATGACTTCTTTTTAAAAAAAGTAGCAGCCCCTAGAGAACTGAAGACTGAATTCAAACTCCAGCTTCAGTGACTACTGATTCTATAAACATCTTCCTCCAGTAAATGGCAAAAACTATAACCTCTTCTAGAACGTGATGTTGGGTTGGAAACATAGTAGATTGCTTGGTAAAAATATGAGAACCTTAGATCTCATATGGGAGATATATATGGGGGAAAAAAGACAAACATTTCTAGTGTTCTCCAAGTTTCTCCAACGAGCTGATATTTATCACTGCTTTTAAAATAAAGATGATTTTAACTTGATATTGTATTTTAACACTGAATCAATATAAATTTGCTTATCTAAACATCACATTTTACCACATACTTAAAAAAACCCACAAAAATGTAGTGAAAAGATTATATATATTTTATATGAAACTGTATTTGTTGGAAGCAGCAGAGACCCAGGGTCCTCTTCAGCAGCTGACCTTCACAGACAGGCCTCCTGCTATGGCCCGCAGATACTTTCCACTGTGCCCAGAAAGTTTCAGAGTAACAAGAGACAACACTTGTTTTTTTGCCTCTGTGACATGGGATGTCATTATTGTACAGAAGATGCATAATTTAAAAAGTAAAGACTACTCATTCAAAATGTTACACAGTGACAAACTTACTTTATGAAATTTAAACACAGCATTCATTCCGAGGAAGCTGCACGTACACCATGGCAGTAGAACCAGTTGAAAGGATTTTCTCTAAAAAGGAAAAAACGGTAGCTTTCTTAAAACCAGAGTTACAGAGTCACTCTGTTGAATTTTTTATCTTGTTTTAATGGGTCAAAGTTCAGTTAACTCACTCAGATGAGAATCTATAATTCTGTTGACTGTTCTGGACTACAGTAGCCATCTTGGGACTTTCTATGGAAATATGTACAGATTTTCCGCATGGAGCTGGGAGTAATGGTGACCTAGAAGAAGAAAGTTTAGATTCTAAAGATTTTCTAAGATAAAGTTCAGCTGTTACCTCAGCAAGTTATCACTAAGGGTATTTTAAGTTAGGATGCCTAGAAATTTGCTTATTTAGTCAGATAGATTTCAGTCTCAAATAGTTTGATGGCAATGTCTCTTTTGGTTGATTTGTACTAAATACAGAAAAATTTAAGGCAGCATGCAAGGAAGGAAGAAACAGATTTTTCATGTGAACAGAAAATATTGACCAGTTAAGCCTCATAATAGGAACCAAAGAGGTTACAATTACCATCCTCTTTGAAATACATGAGTAAATCACCCTCCCAAATTAACAAACGAGATAGGTACTCAAATGGCAGATACTACCCTTTTCTGAAGTCTACATTATCAACATGTACATAAAGAAAAAAATTATTTTAAAGAAACTTAAGCTTCAAAGATTGAAATTATAAAGCCAGAAATATCTTGGACCAGCACACTATTTTTTAAAGCCTTTAAGGTGTACACATTCATGAAAACAATTTTTTATTGAAATTGCTTTTCTGCTAACACATAGCTCGGACCAGCTCCCTGAAATAAAATTCCTATAATAATAGGAATTTTAGCTAGGGGCAAAGATCACCTACAGTGATAATTTTGAGAGAAGAAAGGAAAGACTATTTACAGCCTTTTTAAAAAATATATTCTGTAGCAGGTCTTGGAATTTGTGTTTGAAGTAATCTTTAAAATATTTCTAATTTATCTTTCCTAAAATTATGGGATAGGCTTCTTGACAGTAGGAGGGGGATATGAACACTTATTAAACTAGAAGTGGCCTAAGGTTATCTAGCTTCTGCCCTTTAAATGGGCAGATGTTACTGATCATGACTCCTAAATTGGGTTTCAATCATTCTTCCACCTTCTCCCTAACACAGAGAAAGAGCTACTATGAACTACAGGAGAAACTTCCTTAACCCACCTCCATCCTTAACTTGCAAACTGAGTAGCAGAAGCTTTCTATTCCCTTTGACTGGTGCCCATAGCTCACCCAATGCTCACAGCTACTTCTGCCTCCACCATAATGAGTCACTTGCTTTTCAAGGTTCACAAAGCTATTTCTGCCAGCAATATCTGTTTTTGAAATTATCTAAGTTAAATAAAAAGATAAGTAAAGTTAAACTGAATGTTTAAAAAAAGGCAGATACAGGTGAGTTGCCAAAAATACCGGGGTGAGCAAGATGATCGTAAAAGATTGGGGAAAAATCATAAAAATCTAGAAGGATTCTTCACTTAGAAATTGCTTTGTAAGTATCTTAATTTTGCTTTATTTTAAATAATTATAAGCTGTAATTACATATTGAAAATTTATTTATGGATGTTGGCAACTTGTCCATGAATTACAGCTTTGTCTATAAAAAGGGGGGAGAATCTATAAAAAGAGGCTGCAGGGGCTGGGGGGTAGGGGAGGGAATAATGTCAAACAAAGGAGAGGGAAGATATTTTTGAATTGATATCCTGGAGGATGAAGAAGGCTTTGATGAATCAGGCAATGGGGCTGAGGGGTATGGACCTTGACAGATGGGATTTTAATGGAAGTAAATAGGGTTGCCAGATAAAATGCAGGACACACCCAGCTACATTTGAATTTCAAGCAACAAATAACTTTTAGTATGAAAAACTTTTAGTATAAATATGTCCCAAGAATATCTGTCCTGCATTTTTATGTGCTAAATCTGGCAATCCTAGGAATAAATAGATTTACTTTAAAAAAAAAAAAAAAAAAAAGCATTCTGACTTCTGAGAAGAGATCTGTGCCTACCCTGGCCAAGTTGGGAAATGCATCTTCTACCACTGTCAACTTACCGGTCCTGGAGAAGTCTTTCCACTCTGTCTCCTAGGGTTGGGGGTCTGGGATGATGGACTTCGTGGAGACGAATTCTCAGCCTTCCGTTTGGCTGCCATGGCCAATAACCAGTTTTTATTCTCTGGGGAGCTATTCTCTTTGCCTACCACTTCAGAGCCTTCTCCACAAGATCCCAAAGGAAGAGGTAGCGTTCCACAGCCTTCTGAAGCATAAGGACTGGCAGGAGAAGGAGGCTCTGTGACACTCATACTAGTCCCTTCAATCTTGCTTGGTTTGGTAGGACCTAGAGAGTCCTTACCAAGGTCTTCCTGGTTACCAGCAAGGCAGCACAGATCCAAATGAAGCTTTTCAACTGGGTCATCAAGCTCAGTCACACAGTTGCAACTCTTTACACACTTTTGTTTCACATTCTCCAGACAACTTGAGTCTAGCCTCCTCTTTACTCTATTTCTAGACTCAGAGCAAGCCACTGCTTGGGATGATTTCAGGCTCACAGGTATAAGGGCTTTTCTTGGAGACATGATCTTGGTCTCAGAAGCAGGTGGAGTCATGGGTGGTGATAAGGAAGGTGTTCGGGTCATCCAGTTTCTAATGGACATCTTGAAAGATGAGGGTGGCTTGGGAGAGACAGAGGACATGGAGCCTCTTCTGCTGATGGGAGATCGGGTCTTGGCAGGAGGGGTTTTAAGAGAGAATGTGGCAGTATTTGAAGGAAGAGGGAGGTCTCCAGCACAGCTTGGAGCACAAGCTGCTGATGATGGGGAGGAAATGCATGGACTGCTCTTTACTCTGGGGGCTTTGGCAGGAGTACTCTGGCTACTTGTCACTGTTACTGAAAAAGAAAAGAGGGTCACAAAAATCAGAAATGAAAGCCATAGAATATCCCCGAGTTCTCATCAAGGAAAATTATAGCTAACTTAATCATCCAGGGGTTGATTTCCCAGTGAGTAGATCACATAAGTCATTTGATTCTTACTGGACCCTTTTAGCATTTTCCTTCCCTTTTCCTAACTGCCAGCCCCCCAAACACCCTGCTGTAAAACACATACTTGTAAAAATCTAGAAATTACAGAAAAATTTAATAGCATCCAAGTGAACCACTTTTAGTGTTTTTTCTATACTTGTGCATGTGATATAATACATCTTTTTCTATACAAAAATGGGACCATAATGTACCAAATATTTAGTAACCTGCTTCATAACATACCATGAACATTTCCCACATTAATACAGATTTATATCACTTTTAACAGCTACAAAGTATCCTAAGGTAACAGTAAGACATTAGGGTTGTTAATGATATTTTGTTTTCATAAGTAAAGCTGCCATTAGCATTTCTGCGTATACTTCTGAGCACAGGGCAGAGAGGCACCGCACACTAAGGAGCGTACAGGTCTACAATCTGGCACAATCACTATGTGACTTGGTACAATCTTTCACCTCCTCTGCCTCGGTTTCCACATCTATTAAGTGGAGATAGGTTTTAATCTCCATAAGAAGTAATTCCATCAATTACTTGTTATCAGGCCTCATGTGACTTTCCACCTTCATTTACAATTTATGATTTTCCACAAGCCAAAGAATGTCAAAGAACATTTCAGAAACTCAATGCACGCTCTCTGTAAAGCAAATCAAATAGTGGATAGAACTTTTCTCTATGTGTCCTGTCCCTTGTTTACAGGCAATGACAAGTACTTCAGGCAAATTCTTATAAACTGGGACTTCCCTGGTGGTGCAGGGGTTAAGAATCCACCTGCCAATGCAGGGGACACGGGTTCGAGCCCTGGTCTGGGAAGATCCCACATTCTGCGGAGCAACTAAGCCCTTGCACCACGACTACTGAGCCTGCTCTAGAGCCTGCGAGCCACAACTACTGAGCCTGTGTGCCGCAACTACTGAGCCTGCGCTCTAGAGTCCAAGAGCCACAACTACTGAGCCCGTGTGCCGTAACTACTGAAGCCCTCGCGCCTAGAGCCGGTGCTCCGCAATGAAGAGCAGCCCCGGCTCGCCACAACTAGAGAAAGTCCGGGCGCAGCAACAAAGACCCAACACAGCCAAAAATAAATTAAAAAGAAAGTTATAAAAAAAAAGACTACAGAAAGCACTTGAGATAGAACAGGTAAGGTTTCCTTCTCTTTAAGATAATCATTTTTGTCACTTAGTAATACTTAGACCAGAGGTTCTCAATCTGGCTGCATAGCGAACTTAATGTGGAGCTTTATAATAATACAGGTACTTGGCCCCTATCCCAGGCCTACTGAACAATTTCTGGAGACAAACTTTTAAAAAGTTCAACAAGTGGCTATGATGCACAGACAAGGTAGAGAACCATTCGCCCTGACGGTGCTATGAAATCTCTGGCTGAAACAGTGAAGGAATAGTAAACAACAGAGCAGGTGCTGACTGGGAAAAGTAGGACAAAGTAAAAGGGGCCATGCCTTGGGATTTAAAGCCTTCTAGTTACTAGCTTAAAAGGGCCAGAAGAGAAGACAGGCAGTCCAGGACAGCAGTGAAGGGTTGGGGTGGCAATCAGAAGCTTGGGAAAGCATAGGAACATAATTTTCAAAACGGCAGTGTGATTAGCAGCAGCCAATCCATTGCTGGAAGTTGGCTTACAGGGCCAAATGGCCAGTGCACCAGCATTTGGCCCTTGCATCACGTTGTTGCTCTGCAGTGCTCTTCAGAGTTAACTCTAGCATCACCCAGAGACAGAGAAATCTAGGTCTAACTCCTGGTCCAGGCTTAGTTTGAACTTCGCTTTGCTGTGCTGGGTTAAAGGAGGCAGTACTGCAAGGTGCTTCCAAGCATGAGCTTAGAATCAGACTGCAAGGGTCTGAACTCTGATTCTACTATAACTTCACAGCTGTGTAATCTTAGGCAAGCCTAAGTTCCTTGAGCTTCAGTTTCGGTTGTTTGGGGAATTAAACGAGATAATCCAAATAGGTGCTTAGAACAACTGTGCTAATACTCAGTAATGGCTAAATGTTATTAATATGGTACAAATTTGGTCAACATATGTAACTTTTTTGTGACTTGACTTCCAAAACTAAGAATAATTAATGACACACTAAAAACACCTAGTTAGGGACTTCCCTGGTGGTCTAGTGATTAAGATTTCGCTTTCCAGTGTGGGGGGTGCAGGTTCGATCCCTGTTTGGGGAGCTAAGATCCCACATGCCTCGTGGACAAAAAACCAAAACATAAAACAGAGGCAAAACTGTGACAAATTCAATAAAGACTTTAAAAATGGTCCACACCAAAAAAATCTTAAAAAAACAAAAACACCTAGTTAAAAGAAACATAATTTTCATCAAAAATGTTAAAATGTTTATAGTCATAAACACAGAAATTCCACCTCTGGGAATCTATTTTAATGGGAGATGGGGACCCTAAATTCAGAAAAATTTTTTTTCCCACAAAACATTGGAAATAAAATGTCCAACTACAATAGAATAGCTAGGTAAACTATGGAACATTTACCCAGGGGATGATTCAAAATGTTTTGCTAAAAAGATAACATGAAAAGTGCTTAGAATATCATGTTCAGTGAAAAAAATCCTCAAGAAATCCAAATATATCTGTAGTATAACTATGACTCTGTTAACAAGAAAATCTCTATGGATAAGGGAGTAAAATCTCAAAAAATAACTCAAATGTTAACTGAAATTGTGCATGAGTGGTGGCGATGCTGATGGCTTTTTCCTCATATAATTCATTTTTGTTTTTCAAAATTTGGGAGCAAAAAATACATATAAAGACAAGGCAGCAGAGGGGCTTCCCTGGTGGCGCAGTGGTTAAGAATCCACCTGCCAAGGCAGGGTACACAGGTTCGAGCCCTGGTCCGGGAAGATCCCACATGCCGCGGAGCAACTAAGCCTGTGCGCCACAACTACTGAGCTGCACTCTAGAGCCTGTGAGCCACAACTACTGAGCCTGCATGCCCCAACTACTGAAGCCTGGGTGCCTAGAGCCTGTGAGCCTAGAGCCCGTGCTCCGTAACAAGAGAAGCCACCACAACGAGAAGCCCGTGCACCGCAACGAAGAGTAGCCCCTGCTCACCGCAACTAGAGAAAGCCCGCGTGCAGCAACAAAGACCCAACGCAGCCAAAAATAAATAAATAAAAAAAATATTAAATTACTGAAAAAATTTTAAAAAAACCACAAACCATATGACTGGTTAAAACCAACTTTCCACCTACAGTGTACCTGTACCTGTGCAGCAGACGCACAACCATGCTGACTGCTCACTTTCAATGAATGAGTGCTAGCCTTAGGTTGACTCTTATGCCCAACATCATATTTCCCTGGTCCATTTACTCTTCTATCCTCTATATGACTATTCCAGACTTTCTTTTCTCTCCTCAAATCTCTATCACCTCCACCCGTCATCCTTATTCTCAGTTGATGATCCTCATTCTTATCTAAGAAAATAGAAGCTGTTAGAACAGATGGAAACTTCCACAAGTTCTGACCATCCCATTTATCTGCCTACCTTCACTGTGCCTATATTTCTGCCTTCTGGTTACTATGAATGAACTATCTACACCCCTGACAAAGGACTACTCTTCAACATGTATATTAGATATCATCCCCTCACTCGAGGACACTGGTCCAGCAAACTTCCCTGCATCGATTTTCCCCTTCACTATAGGATCCTTTCAATCACATACAAAATGCTATATTCTCATTAAAAACAAAACCAAAGCAAACTTCAACACAGCCTCCTCCTTCAGCTACTTCATCTCTCTTCTTTCCTTTCTAGGAAGACTCCTTGAAAGAGCCTTCTCTTCTCCCATCCTCCTGAACAACACTAATCAGGCCACCAATACGCCACCAAAAACTGCTCTCACTAAGGTTGCCCGCACTGCCAAATCTAAAGATTAGTTTTTAGCCTTCATCTTACATTGCATGCCAAAAACATCTGACCAAATTCATCCCTCTCTCCTTAGTTTACACAATACTCTCCTGGTTTTTCTCTTACTTCTCAGGTTGTACCTGCTCCTTCACCTCTCCAATTTCTAAATATTAGGATGTTCCAAGGCTCAGACCCCAGACCTATTATCTTTTCCATCTATAGCTACCTTTTACCTATATGATGATGAATCCCAAATTTACAACTCCAGCCCTAAATTGCAGAATTAAACATCTAACCGCCTCTCTGACATCCCCATTTAGATGTCTAATAATATCAAACAACATATCCAGCTGTTCCCTCCCCCAAACCTGTTCCTCCTGCAGTGATTCCTATATAGGTTAACAGCAACTCCACCCTTCTAGCTTCTCAAGCCCAAAATTCTGAAGTTATCCTTGATAACTCTCCCTTATGTCCCACATCTGATCCCACAGCACATTCTGTTGGCTCCATCATGTAAATATATCCAGATTTTGAAGACTTTTTGTCCTACCATTTGCTACCTCTTTGGTCTAAGTCACCATCATTGCTTCCTGCGTTATTTCAATGAGTTTTTAAATTGGCTTGCAGCTTTTACCCTGATCCCCTTACAATTTGTTTTCAACACAGAAGTTAGAATGATCAAGTTAAGAAAAGTCAGATCATACACTTCTCTATTCAAAACCCTCCAACAGCTTTTTTTTTTTTTTTTTTTTTTTGTGGTATGCGGGCCTCCCTCTGCTGTGGCCTCTCCTGTTGCAGAGCACAGGCTCCGGACGCGCAGGCTCAGTGGCCATGGCTCACGGGCCTAGCCGCTCCGCAGCATGTGGGATCCTCCCAGACCGGGGCGCGAACCCGGTTCCCCTGCATCGGCAGGCGGACGCGCAACCGCTGCGCCACCAGGGAAGCCCTCCAACAGCTTTTTGTCTGTCAGAATAAAAGCCAAAATCGTACAAGAACCTTATTTTCCACTACTATTCCCCTCTTCTCTTTTGCCCACTTTAGCCACAGGGACTACAGCTACATTAGCCTCTTTGAGGAACACAAAATATGCCAGGCCTGCTCCTGCTTCAGGGCCTTTGCATTTGCTGTTTTGTCTGCCTGGAACATTCTCTAAAATATCCATATGGCTTACTACTTCATTACTTCAATTTTTTTACTCAGATATCATCTTTTCATTGAGGTCTCCCTGGGTACCTAATTTAAAATTTTAACAGCATGCTTTGCTATTCTCTCATTCCTTCTTTCCTTTTTCCCTAACCACATATTGTAATCTGACAAATTTTACTTCTTTAACTTGTTTACTGACTCACACTAATATGTAAGCTTCATTTACATCTTTGGGATTTTGAATCTTTTGTTTATTGCAGAATCCCCAGGAACTTAGAACAGTGCCTAGAACATAGTAGATGTTCAACAAATACTTAAAAAAAAATCTACTGGTGTATTCCAGTGCCTGTGTAGATGATAAACATAGTAGTGTTCAGAAAATATGTACTAAAAAGAATGTCAATGAGATGGTGCTTTCCTCTGAAAATATACCAAAATAAGATCAAATCTAGCTCAGCATCTGTACTATAGAACTAAACCGATCAAACCATTAAAAAACTTAGAAAAATGCATGGGATCCTTACCTAGGTCAGCTCTCACCTCTCTCTTCTTCTGAGAGGCCCAGCCCACTATGGAGAGTTTATCTCCTCCTGATTTTTCTTCTAAGTCTCTATTCAAGCGCCAGACTTTCAGTGTATTGTCATCAGAGCAGGTAGCAATCTACAGAGAACCAGGAAGGGAGTTAATAAGTTTCAATCAAAGATTCACAACAAGGTAAAAAGCAGATATGTCTTAAGGGCTCATGATTAGAGAATTATTCTGCCTGAGGTAACAGGATATAGAAAATGTTATCTGAAAGGTCAGATACTTTCATTCCTTGCTTTCAGGAATCATTCCAGATTTCCAAAGAAGTGAATCCTTTAGTTTCTTCTTTATATACATTTGGCTAGTATGACTTTTGTGACCAGTCATTTCTTAGCTACCTAAAGCTCTACTATAAAACCAGGTTCATTTCATTTTATTCTCAAGAAGTTGGGCAAGTCATTATCTTTATCACCTTCTGTGTAACTATGAAACATGTAATTAAATTAAGATGTCATTTTTACTCTTTCTCTTAAAAGATCAGTCAGTGTTTGTCACTGACATTTAATTTGTATGACTTTCCTCTGACTTCCTCAAGTTCTGGCTTATTGTTAAAGTAATGGGATAATTCCCAAGATCTGATTTAGTCCATGACTCTAGTATGCTGTGGCAAGTAGAATGAAACCATTCCCTAAGATTCTTTTTCAGATAGGTAAAGGAGCAATCTGGGAAAACGACACGTTCACTAGACTGAAAAAAGTTAAAAATAACCTTTGCCCCTTTAAAAATATCTGACCATTCCTGATCTTGGTCCCAAGCCTTTTATGGCAGAGAAAGTCCAGCTTGAAGAGCTTGTGGCAAATGGCCACTGGTTCCAGAGCTGTTCCCCAGCATTTGTTTATATAATTTCTCTATTTCAGTAACTAAAGAGAGAGGAAAAAAAAGAACACACGTTCTCTTAAGTCTTGGTCCCCAAGAGGCTGGCAGCTTTTTCCTTTCCTCACTGGGAGGCCAAAAGAAGACACACATATTTAACTGCTCAAAAGAAATGCCTGGAATCGCCAGTTAATCTATAGTCTATAAACAAGTTATTATTTACAGAGCAACTACTAAATCTGAGTGTCCGAAAATTTATGTTCTTTATCTTATTTAATTCTCACAATATAAAAAGCCTTATACTCAAATAACCTCATCTACAAAATGGGAATAAAGTTATTTGCCCAAGGTCACCACAATTAAGTGGCAGAGCTAGAATTTAAATCCAAGTTTTTCCAATTTCAAAGTGTAAATCTTTTTTTTTTTTTTTTAAAGCGGTATTTTATCTTCCTAATTCTAGGCTCGGGACAAAATTATTTTAAAGAAACTTTTAAAAAGGTGGTCATTAAATTGGTATGAGTAAACAGCCCTGCTACTTCCTTTGAGTCTTTTCCGTGCAAAGAGATAAGGGCAATATACGATGGATGGAAAAAGATGATAATTAACTGAATAATAAAAAAATTCATCTCGGTAAGTTCTATGAAGATATAAAATTCCACATTAAAAGCAGATGTTTCACTGGAAATCACAGGGACTCTTAGAGGGAAAATGCCATTGGGGTGTAATTTTTGGTGATTAAAGCAATGATTTCAAAAAAAGTCTATAATGAAGCTCATCACAGAAATGGTTATATAGGGATATAGAAATAAAAGGAAATCCACAGTAGTACTGGAAAGCTAGCAGGGATGCCACGAGTAGATCAGACCATGAGAAGATTCTGGAAGATAAAAAAACAGATGGGAACAATAGGCAAGAAACCTTCAAAACATAATAGATGAAAAGGAGCTCTCCACAGAAGGGACATTTCCCACAAACCCAAAATAACCCAAAGACTAAAGGCAGGGGACTGGAGAAGTGAGTGGAACTGGGGCCACTATTATATGAAATCCCTACATATACGTGGAGTTTGTTTATGTTTCTGGGATTTCTACCTTTCAGGTTTTTTACTTGTTTTTAGTATCACTATTAAAAAAATTTTTTAAGTGAGTATATTTTCTTCTTTTCAAAGTGTCTAAAATACTTTGGAGCTACTTCTTCTCTAGTTTAGTCACAGACAGCCTAACACGTTAAGACTTCACAGTAAGCATTTTTCAGGCATGTGAGAACGCAAACTGGACTGTGAAGAACAGTCAAGGTGTTACCTTTAATACACCACGTTGATAATATGTAGAAAGTTAGAAACACTAGTTTTCTCCTTAGATTTTCTTTTTACCTTCGATTTTAAAATGAAATTTTATTAACATTAAAAACTTAAATTCTATGTTTAGGAAAGGAATGACTCTAGGGAACTAAGAAATCCACTTATTCTTTAGTGCATGATACAGTTTATCTATTGGTATAAAAAATAGAATATGTGTGATTAATGATGATACAGATCCTGGATGGCCTCTAGATCTTTTAAATGTCTATTTAAACATAAAAGTCTGTATTCACTCTCAAGCTAACCTTGGGAAAACCTACAAACCTGTGATCTACTTTTTAAACCAACCACAGATTCACCTACAAACCTTTGTGAAGTCTGATGGACACCAGCACACAGATGTGACCTCTTGAGAATGACCCAGGAGCACAGTAGGAGGATGCCAGGGTATGGAGACCTATCACACCATCAAAAAGAAAAAAACAAGTCAGCAGAGCAGTGGTAGATCTCCCAGACAGAGGCTTCGAATCTCTCCATATCTGTACCTTAGAGAGCTTTAGGGTTGTTACCAAAAGCTCCTAGACATGCCTACTTATAGCTCAGAAAAAGTCCCAATGGGCAATGAAAGTATTTGTCATTAATCTGAGAAAACAGAATGAAAATAGCCAAAATAAGTAAATAATATGAGCTTAGATACCAGGACAGGTCTTATTTCAAATCAGGACAACTTAGCTATACATACTTTGACTAAAACTCAAGACTGAAAGGGTAAGGTTCAGCAGCTAGATAGTACACTTCAAGTGGAGCCTAGACAACTTTAGATCTTCTCTAGTCAGCTACTTCTAGGAATGCTGCACTTACTAAGTCCTGAAGGTACCTGAGACATGCTAGCAGATCTCTTGGGACAAGAGGACAGTCTTTCTTCCAAAAGAAGACTCACTGACTTTTAAGAAAGTCCAAAGTTATACTCCTTCATTTTGAAGGGGTATAAGCTATATTTTACATGGCACTTTGTATCGTTTTTGGAAAAAAATTCCTCTAAAATTTTATTTAAGTTCATTTGCTTAAAGAAATCTTGAATTTTCAAGTTAAGTATTGCCACATCTTAATACATTTTAATGTATAAAGAAGGGTCACATTGTGCAGTACTACACATGTGACTAAGAATATTTTCACCCTCATTGGATGCCATTAGTGATGTGCGTTTGAAAGCTGACTCATTCAAGAGCTGTCAATCCCTATCAGAGGCCATGGGCATTAATCAGCACAACATGGAGTACAAACTCACACAGCTATTATTAGCACGTGTTTGAAAAAGAGAAATTATTCTCTTTTCATTTTCCTGAGGCTCTGAATCATTGCTCATTTGTATGAAGAAAGTGGAGGCATTCTGGGAAGAATATTTGTGAGAATGACTAAGTAAGCTTAATGGACTCCTCAGACTGTAGTTAAAGAGATTCGACACACTGATTTCATAAGGTTACCCAACTCAATTATTACTACTCCTCTCTTGGGTTAAATGGCACATATGTAATGATTCAAAAAGCCGAAGAAGACAAAGAGCAGAATCTAATTTGCCTTGCTGGGCTTTTTCTTGAGATCTAAAAGGACCTCACTTGCTGCCTACTCCTACAATGCCACAGAGAACAAGAGCTCATTCTTTCACAAGGTAGCATATTTTAGAAAAGACTTTCAAGATAGTCTCTATCTCAGCAGTCACAGAAATTCTTTATGGCCCCGGCCCATAAAGTTTCTCTACCCAAGGCCCAAGGAGTACTGCAAGCAGCAAGTTAAAAGGAAGAGGAAATCCTCATGTCCTCCTGACCCTCCCTGGTAACAACACATTATTTTACTCCATTGGTTTACTTGCTTGCTGCTTCTAGCTCTTCATTTCATGATCCTGCCCCTTCCTCAGCTTCCTAGGCATTAAAATACCTAGGAAAACCTGACTGTCTATACCAAAGATTAAAATAAATGTTAAGAAAAAACAAATATCCACCAAAAGAATGTATGTATATTTCTGCATTTATCTATAGGATTTAAAAGAAAAAAACCACAAAGGGTAGACCTGTTAGAAAAACTTTTTACAATTTGATAATAAGGCAGGAATAATAATAGTAACAAAAGTCAGCATTTATTGAAATGATTACCATGAGCCAGGCACTTTACACAGCATTAAAAGTGAGGGGAAGGTTCCTCAAACAGTTAAACACAGAATTAATTACCATATGACCCAGCAATTCTACTCTTAGGTATACACTCCCAGGAGAACTGAAGACATGTTCAAACAAAAATCTGTACATGAATGCTCATAGTAGCTTTGTTCATAAAGCCAAAAAGTGGAATAATTTAAATCTCGATCAACTGATGAATAAATAAGTAAAACAAGGTCTATACATACAATGGAATATTCAGACATAAAGAGGAATGAAGTACTGATACATGCAACAACATGGATAAACCTTGAAAACATTAAGTGAAAGCAAAGCCAGGCATAAAAGATCATTTATAGGAAATGTTCAGAATAGTCAAATCCCTAGAGACAGAACATAGCTTAGTAGTTGCCAGAAGCTGAAAGTGACTCTTAAAGGGTATGGGGTGATGAAAATGTTTGGGAATGAGACGGTGGGGATGGTTGCACAATACTGTGAAAAAAAAAAAAAAATGAAAAAAAAAAAAAATTTTTTTTATATGGAAAAAAAAATCACTGAATTGTACACTTTAAGGTGACTACAATGGTGAATTTTACATTATACAAATTCTAATTCAACAAAAAAAAGTGGAGGGAAGGGCATGTTGTGGGCTGGAATGAGAACTAATGTCCAACAAGTTTTTATGAACGTTAGTAACAAGTGTTTTCACAGTTGAGGACTATCCTAGTATGGTAAACTATACTTGGTGACTACTTCAAAGAAGATTAATTTCTTCTAACGAAACTCAGGTGACTTTTAAATCCTTCATTTTTATTCAAATAAGTTTTTATTTATTGTCACTTCATTATTATAAAAATATTATCACAATGATAATTTCATTTTTAAAAAATCTCCCTCTACTTTCAAACAGGAAGAGGAGACTATTAAATCCAAGAGACATTTAAACATCTATGCATTCTGGGAACGGTCAAAACACAGAAAATTGTCCTCTCTTACAAATTTTAGCTGTTAATAAAGACTAACTCAAGGCATGAGAAATTCTGAAGTTAAAACTCCCAGAACTATGAAGTAAATGGCTCTAACCTACAGACTTCATAAAACATTCTGTATACTTGAACATGCAAAAAAGATCAGCACTTTTCCTCAAAAAACCTCCTTACTCTGCCCAGTTAGAAACCAAACCTAATCTTCATTTTTGCCATGAGATCATTTACACTTCCTAAAGTGTCAGGCTCAATGTTTCGCCAATCAGTGGTAGAATGACGGTGCCAAATCAGTGTATTTATAACCACTTCAAAACTATTCAGTGGCTCTATCAGAAATGAACCGGGGAAGGGGAGGTGGGTAGGGGTGAGAGTAGGACAAGGGGTAGGAAATTAAAAAAGAAAAATAACATAATATTAAATCTTTTTATTCTTAAGTCTTAGGCCTCAGTGTCAGAAAGCCTAATTATGTTACATCTCCTCTTTGCTGCCCAGTGGTGAGGATTAAAAGGCCATTCTCTTCTGTCTTGAGATCTAAAACTCCCTTCTCTCACCCTGTTTTCTTGAGCCCATGGGCTTTTTTGGCATAGGAGAATCCTAACACCTGAGAGAATTCTGACCTAACAGCCTGAATACTCAGCTTGTGTGGAATTTTTTTAAAACTACACCCCTCCCACCTTTCCTTATCATGGAAAAGAGAAACTGAGCCACCTCACTAGGCACATTCAATTTTAGGAGCAGTAAGTTTGCCAGGATCTCAAATATCAGAACCTGAACACTGAGTTATGTGTGGACAGGCAGGAGAACATCATGTCTGAACCACATCATTCAGCACCGACATGTGACCCAGCCTAGAATTCAGAAAGGGTCACCCATGTGTGTGATACCCACTGATTGGATGTCTGAAAATGGGTTACTAATGAACCGCCAAGTATCTTTACTGCATGTCTTTAAAGAGAGGAAGCATCCCTCAACCCTGATTTCCTGAAACCAAGAAGAAAAAAAGCAAGCATTTGTACTACAGCTAGGGAGGAACTTTAAGGCTTGGCAATAAAAAGAAAAAAACAAAACACAGAAAACAAATAAATTAAAGAATTGGCACTAAAACGATACATATACACATACATAATATATAATTATATATAATTATGTATATATATGTAAGTAAGAAGCTGATTTTAAATGATTTAAAAAAATGATCAGTGCCTAAAGTTTTTTTTTTGGGCATAATCCTTTATTATACTTTTCGGTATGTCTGAAATTTTGTTTTTAAGAAAAAAGTTAAAAAGATACAGACCTTGGTAGGAATAAAATCCTCTAACTAAGCTGGGAACCAAAGTAGAGAAGGGAAATGTAGGTAAGACAGTGAGGGAAGGGGAAAGGGAAAACCGAAAGACAATAAATACGCAGCATAAGACCAGATTATGAGACAGAAACATTAGTGCTAGTCACATAAAGTTTAAAGCTCAAGTCAGAAGAATTTTATAGACAGGAAGCTATGTAAAAACTCTTATCATAAGAGGGGGTTCTCAAGTGTATATTTTATAAGCAAATTTTTCATTTTAAAAATACAACAAATGTGCTTGAAGAAAAAGAGGTAAGGTCAACACAAAAGCATCTTGGATAGAACAATATCTCCACCTTGTGACCATCTAGGTTATTGTTACTAAAGCTTTTGATAAGGTAGTGTTGCATTTTTGCAACTAGAGTTGCAAACCTAGAGGTATATAGAAAAAGCATTTTTTAGTACCTCCCTCAGGACCAGATGAAATTAAGCTGAAGAATTATGCTTCATACATGACAGGATCTACCCCTGTCCTGCATTAAAGATATGACTTTCTAGAGATTGGCAGTACTAAGAATGATACAATTTCCTCCTGAGAAGGAATTTGATAATATTGAACCTATAGGTCTATGAAGTTTTAGACATTATGACTCTAAAATCCAAAATGCGTGAACTCTGATCATTCAATTCACCAATATCAAGGAAGTTTATGATATTTAGGGCAATCTGGAAGATAATAATTTCTAGCCCTAGGAAAACAATGCCTTAATGCTCTTATTCTTTCTCTGAACTCAGAAATTTCTATAATTAATTATTCCACAAGAGACATTTTCCAGTGGTCAGCAAGTGCTACTTATATTTCAATTTCTCCACTTGACTTCAAATTGACAGCATTAAGTTTCTTAGCCTATAGTAGTCACTTTAGAACCAGTTTATTTAAAATGTAAAAAAAGAAATTATAAATTTCTGTAACAGAAATGGGAAATCTGTAAAATAAATAAATGAATGAATAAATAATGCTATTAAAGATATAAAAAACTGACAAAGCAACCACATCTATTTCAATAGCCTGAAGATTGGCCACTTAGAGGAGAGTAAACAACACAATTATTATATGAATATTTTTTTTTTTTTTTTTTTTTTTTGTGGTATGCGGGCCTCCCCCTGCCGCGGCCTCTCCCACCGCAGAGCACAGGCTCCGGACGCGCAGGCCCAGCGGCCACGGCCCACGGGCCCAGCCGCTCCGCGGCATGCGGGATCCTCCCTGACCGGGGCGCGAACCCGGCTCCCCTGCACCGACAGGCGGACGCGCAACCACTGCGCCACCAGGAAAGCCCCAATATATGAATATTTTTGAGTGACTGTTTTTTGCAAGTGTGATTCAGGGGTAGGATTCTAGGATCCAAACACTGTGTTTTGAATGAGAGTTTGAAAACACAGGGCAGAAAGGCAGAACAGCATGTTTTTCCAGGAAGCAGGACAAAGTACTTAAGATTCTTTCCAGTCTTCTGAATTCTCAACTTCCTGATAATCTGTAAAACTGTTGGAGGATATGGATTGTCAATTTCTGAGAAGCTGACCATGAAAGTATGATATCTTCTGTCAGAATCAGAGTGAAGTTTTGGCTATATTAAGAGGCAAGAAGCAATTTTTACTAAACATCTGATACAGAAAAGTTAAAGTATGTGTTTACATTAACCTTACCTCATCTTGGACAGAAGAAATATTTGCAAGAATACTTCAGCCTCACCTTTGTGGGGAAAGTTTGGTAACTTACCTTCCAGATGTAGGCAGCTTCATCACTTGAGCCACTGACTAAAAACTGGTCATCTGGACTAATACTGGACTTAACATAAAAGGTAGAGTTCTGATGTCCATTGAAGATAGCCACTGCCAGAGGGAAAAAAAATCAAATTACTTGGCTCTTGTTATTTCCAGTTTTCAAATAAATGCAGAGTATACATGTTCTAACAAGTTTTATTAGTGTACTGATTACTGAAGCAGATGGTCAAGCTAGTCACCAAATAAAAAAGAACTGGACATTGGCAGGAAAAGAATGGAAATCCTAGAAAGAGGCTTTGTATTAGACCCAATCTCACAATCTAAGCCCAAATACGTGGTATGGAGCTGGCTGTAGAGAATAAAGTGATGAAAAATATTCTTAAAGGACAAGAATGGAGCTGGGGTTCAATCCTTTAGTAAAATGCCTTTATTAGACCCTCTCTCCCCACCCCAGGCTAGGTTTTTTCCATTGCATTAAACATTGGTCTTTCCTCCTCTTAGACTTACCTTAAGGATAAATTTCATGAATATCGTTTTCTTTCCTCACTAGACCTTATAATGCTTTGAACAGAGAAGATCTTCAAACATTTGTTGTGTGAATAGGTAAAAATCAATGAAAGGAGAGTTAAGATTCATGGATAGCTTATCTAAGATGTGGTAACCTTAAATCTAGCACTTTAAATAGGCTGAAGAGTAGAAGTGGCCAGTGGGGTAAGCTATATATTCATATGTAAGATACTCCAACTAGGTTAGGTTTAGACTTCTCACTATCCAATCTAGCATGTGCTTGACAAGTTCTTTTATCCTAAGGAGACCAAAACCTGAGGCCTCTGGCATCAGAATACTACTAGGAAATAAAAGAAAAAAATCTCAGTCATTAGAAAATTTAAGGATACATTTAGGCAGGAAAAAAAATTTCACTCCAATCTTCTAATGGAGGGGAAAAAAGAATTATTAAGGGACTTAACAGCTTTCTGTAAGTACTCACAAAAATCCCTTCTTTTTGCTAGAATAACCCTGGAAAAAAAACTTTGTATTTAGAGCCCTCTAAGAAAAAGCCTGCACATCAAATAACCCCATCAAATACTATTACTGTGAAAGTTAAGCAGGATATGAATCAATTCAGATACACATATTATAGAGCTACTATGATAGATAAATCCCCACAAAATAAACAGGCTCCTTTATTCTGACTACAACTCCAAAACTACAATTGTTCATCTTTCTCAACTCTTAGCTGTGAATGGAAAACTGTAGACCAAATTTCCCACTAAACTCGTAAGTATTCATTGCCCTCTGCTGGTCTACGAAAGCCAACATAAAGCACACAGTAAATGTTTTAAACAATGTGAAAAATCCTTCTAAAACCTATATTGGCTTTAATTAGTTTAATTTAATCTTTGACAGTTCGGGCTTTTAAAATGCTTCATTAAAGTGCTTCAGAGTCATCTTTATGAACATCACTTAGTGTAATAAAATGCTGTGAATTAAAAGTATAGGAGATCAAGTACTGAGTCCAGGACCCCTTCTGAAGTTTTGAAAAAGACGAGCAATTACTAGATGTGTCACACACACACACACACACACACACACACACACACACACCAGGCTGAAGAGTAGAAGTGGCCAGTGGGGTAAGCTATATATTCATATGTAAGATACTCCAACTAGGTTAGGTTTAGACTTCTCACTATCCAATCTAGCATGTGCTTGACAAGTTCTTTTATCCTAAGGAGACCAAAACCTGAGGCCTCTGGCATCAGAATACTACTAGGAAATAAAAGAAAAAAATCTCAGTCATTAGAAAATTTAAGGATACATTTAGGCAGGAAAAAAAATTTCACTCCAATCTTCTAATGGAGGGGAAAAAAGAATTATTAAGGGACTTAACAGCTTTCTGTAAGTACTCACAAAAATCCCTTCTTTTTGCTAGAATAACCCTGGAAAAAAAACTTTGTATTTATAGCCCTCTAAGAAAAAGCCTGCACATCAAATAACCCCCACCACATCAAATACTATTACTGTGAAAGTTAAGGGACTTAACAGCTTTCTGTAAGTACTCACAAAAATCCCTTCTTTTTGCTAGAATAACCCTGGAAAAAAAACTTTGTATTTAGAGCCCTCTAAGAAAAAGCCTGCACATCAAATAACCCCATCAAATACTATTACTGTGAAAGTTAAGCAGGATATGAATCAATTCAGATACACATATTATAGAGCTACTATGATAGATAAATCCCCACAAAATAAACAGGCTCCTTTATTCTGACTACAACTCCAAAACTACAATTGTTCATCTTTCTCAACTCTTAGCTATGAATGGAAAACTGTAGACCAAATTTCCCACTAAACTCGTAAGTATTCATTGCCCTCTGCTGGTCTACGAAAGCCAACATAAAGCACACAGTAAATGTTTTAAACAATGTGAAAAATCCTTCTAAAACCTATATTGGCTTTAATTAGTTTAATTTAATCTTTGACAGTTCGGGCTTTTAAAATGCTTCATTAAAGTGCTTCAGAGTCATCTTTATGAACATCACTTAGTGTAATAAAATGCTGTGAATTAAAAGTATAGGAGATCAAGTACTGAGTCCAGGACCCCTTCTGAAGTTTTGAAAAAGACGAGCAATTACTAGATGTGACACACACACACACACACACACACACACACACACACACACACACACACACACACACACACACACCTGTCTTTCAATTTCTAAGGAACATACCTATCTATCTACCTACCTACCTATCTATATATGAGAGCCAATCAAATTATTTCAGGAGCACAGGAAAAAGGTCACTAAATTATTAGTAAAGTGGCCTTGGGCATATTTGTTTTAATGGCAGAAGGACAACTAAATTCAAAGCCCCTTTCGATGCCACACTATAACAAAATGATACAGAAAGAGCTCTTGGACATCTGATAATATAATTAGGCTTTTATCTTTTAGGGAAAAATTTTAAAGAGTCTGGTTTATATGGCTAAATAAATCAGAAGTTGTCCAAGTTCTAATTACATTCACGAAGACAGCAAGCAAAGTTATAAAACCTCTTCCCTTTTCCAAATACTCTTATTCTTGTTTAGACAACGTCAGACCTAACCCAGGGCATTGAAAATACCAATTGGGTAACTGCCACAGATACCAAAGTCCTAACAATGGCTAGGGGTCAGTCTTTAGAAACTTCTCTAAGAGCCCAGCTAAATTCTGTACATTGTTTTTTTTTGCGGTACGCGGGCCTCTCACTGTTGTGGCCTCTCCCGTTGCGGAGCACAGGCTCCGGACGCACAGGCTCAGCGGCCATGGCTCACGGGCCCAGCCGCTCTGCGACATGTGGGATCCTCCCGGACCGGGGCACGAACCCGTGTCCCCAGCATCAGCAGGCGGACTCTCAACCACTGCGCCACCAGGGAAGCCCAATTCTGTACTATTTTAAGATTTCTTTTTTATCAACACATCTTACTTTACTGGGAACTCTAGGGGTAGCTCTAGGGGTTGGTTATAGAATTCAAAGTCAGTTTCTGACAGTTTCTGACAGAGCTATACCTGAGAAGTAGGTTACAAAATATGCAGCTTGCTTAAATAATTGATAATGTTCTTAAAATGGTGAAATTCAAATAACCCTCTTAGAGTATGCTTGAAAAACTTTGATTTTTTAAAAAGTCATTTATCAGCTTTAAAGTCAGATTCCACTTATAATTTTCTTGAATAAAAAGGTGAGGTTAGGGAAAACATCCAGAGGTCCCCTAATTTTAATGAACAGCTCCCAAATAGGACAAAACCCACGCAGAACAGCCTTCTCTATCCCACAAAAATTGAGACAATTTTAAGTATACCCAAAGGGGTATAATTTCGGGAGAGACTCACTATCAAGTTACCACATAGAGCAGGATTCTGTTCACTTGTGAAATCATCACAAGGTAAATACATCTATGAAAACATCACTGGAACTAATCGAAGACCCCAAAGTCCTTATATGTCTTCATAAATTTGGTACAGAAAAAGAAAAAATCAACATTAAATTCTCATTAACAAAAAAAAACCATATTAGTTTCCAGGAAAGAGAATCTGAATGACTAAGCTTCTACCTGGAGAAGTCTTTAATCCAGTCATATTGAACATGTAGATGTTGTCATCTGTGCAGTTAGCAAATAAAGTAGAGCCAGTAGAATCCAAAATCAGACTTGAGTATCCTAGAAAAAGGAAACTTTAGTTAGCATGTGCTGATGAAGGAGAGTAGAACTGAGGTGAAAATGATCTTTTTAGATCATTTCACAAGAAGAATCATCAGAATTCTTCTTCCCTAAAGTATATACAAACCAAAATTATTCTTGGGAGTTTCTATCTTTTGAACTTCAAAAAGATACTTCCATATATTAGTTTCTCAAGTCAACAGAGAATAATAGTTGCTGAAAACTAGATTGATATTTACTTTAAAAATTTTATCAAAAACTTACATATCCAAAAAAGCCCTACAAAAAAATCCTAATGAATACGCAAAGGCTTACCTAGTTTTCGAGTGCTGCTACCTGGGTACAGGAAAGACTTGGATGCTATGGGTTCTTGCCGATAAGCAGTATAATTCTTACGTAAATCCCATATTTTGATTACCCTAAAAACCAAGGTAAAGAAATAGTTATTTTGTAGTCCTTCTCCAACACCAATCAGTTTCAACTACGTTTGAATGTAAAATGACTTTTTTTTTTTTTTTTGCGGTACGCAGGCCTCTCACTGCTGCGGCCTCTCCCGTTGCGGAGCAGTCTCCGGACGTGCAGGCTCAGCGGCCATGGCTCATGGGCCCAGCCGCTCCGCGGCATGTTAGATCCTCCTGGACCGGGACACGAACCTGCATCCCCTGCATCGGCAGGCGGACTCTCAACCACTGCGCCACCAGGGAAGCCCGTGAAATGACTTTTAATCTAATTCCTCTGGCATATCAACCAGGTACAGTGAGGATATGTCATTGGGAAACAGATTGAACTATCTCATACTCTTGTCTCCAATGTCAGGCTAACAATTCTGGCAGAACGGAAACAGATGTGATCTGGCCCACTGATGGGTTGCCCTGAGTTTACTTCAAGAGAGCGGAAAAGGAAGAAGAAGGTTGACTGCTGATAGTCATTGTTTCATTGTTTTCAGAAAAAAGCACTTCCTAAGCCTTTAACATTCTGCATGTAACCTTTGGCATCATTAAGTATTAAGCTCTGTCCCTGTGGTTATATCTCTATATATTAACTCCTTAAGTAATCTAGTCTAAACAAATTTTCCTGTGAAATAAAGTATTTTTTCATTTCATCTATTGGAATAATTTTCTTAATTTTCTACATCTACTTTGTAGGCAACTTGAAAACACAAGCTTGGTTATAAAAGGGAAGTATCCTTGGAAGCAAAGCTTTCACAGCCATTTACAAATATAACTAATAACCTTTAGATAATTCTACATTTGTGCCTGAGAATTCAGTCCACAGAAGAGTTTAAGTTCTAGAGGACACAATAGAAATTCTAGTTTATTAAGCCATCATATTTTTAAATTAAAACTTTTGAAGGGAGGGATGTCTTGGGAGATATAATGGGCAAAAATGGGGCAAAGAAGAGAATTTTAAAAAGAAAGAGCCCCTGTACTCAATGAACTTAAATTCCAACAAAGCAAACAATCAAGAAGTATCACAAACTTATTTGGAAGCCAAAAATTCAGAGCAATCATAGAAGGAAAGTATGTGAAAGTCTTTAGGCCTATCAATCTAGTTAGATTGCTCCCAGAAATGCCAGTTACATACCCAGAATCAGATTCCTCCTTTTAGGATATTACTAAACCAGAGAAGATAAAATCCAAAATACAGGCGTACTTCATTTTACTGTGCTTTGCTTTATTGTGCTTTGCACATATTGCGTTCTTTTACAAATTGAAGGTTTGTGGCAAGTCTATAGGTGCCATTTTTCCAAAAGCATCTTCTCACTTCATGTTTCTGTGCCACATTTTGCTAATTCTCCCAATGCTTCAATTTTTTCATCATTATTATATTTGTTATAGTGATCTGTGATTGGTGATCTTTGATGTTACTATTGTAATTGTTTTGGCATTTTTTAGCAAATATTTTTATATTAAGGTCTGTACATTGATTATTTAGACATAATGCTATTGCACACTTAGTAGACTAATGTAAATATAACTATATAGTAATATAATAAACTATAATGTACTAATATAAATACAGCATAATATAAATATAACTTTTATATATACTGGGAAACAAAAAAAATTCGTGACTCACTTTATTGTGATATTAGCTTTATTGTAGTGGTCTGGAACCAAACCTGCAATATCTCTGATATATGCCTGTAACAGAAATTTTGCTCCTCAAAATAAGAATCCTTGATTAAATTACACTGCACAGACAAGCAAGTTACCCAGCCAGCTTCTCTATAATAGCAGCAGCAGCCAACACTCCTCCTATGTGCTAGAAATGTGCTAAGTGTGATACATTATCTCATTTAATTATTTGAGCAAGAGTCCTAACTAGATATTTTCCAGTGTGATCTGTAATTCCTCTTCTCAGCTGGATACTCACTATGTTGAAAGTTAAAAGCACACACATTGAATTATAATGTGTCTAGGTGACTTCCCCATCACAGTTCATGAAAGACAGCACACTAAAAGAACCAAGAAATAAAGACTCGTCTTACCCATCCACGGCTCCTGCTGAGACTAATGTATTCTCATCTTGAAAGAGGACCACAGTAACACTCTGCTGGAAATCCTACAGCACAAGGAAGGAAAAGAAAAGAAGGAAATCCTATTTTGGGTATAACAATTTTCACTATCAAGAGACCAAGGTGCTAAAATGATGTTTTTTTCCCCTAAACTGAGTATGACTAGATCTTGCTCTTCCAATAATCCTAGTCAGATATGACAAGAAGTAATTTTAGCAAGAAAATGACCTAAACATCATGTTATATTACATAGTATGAACACTTTGACTCATATTCAAGAAAAAACTGGTGATTAACACAAGATTTTAGTACTTGTCTAAGTCTACTGGCTCTACTTGAAATCATCCTTACTGTCTATCCTTAGGAACCTCATTTAACCTGTACTTGTTTCATCTATAAAATGTTGCCGTCTATCCAGATTGTCATATACGAGTGTCTAAAGAATTGTGAATGAAAGATGGTTACCTGCTCTGAAAAATCTAAAGGAGCTAGTAGTTTTACCTCCTAATTGCTGTTAAGTTTTCTTGGCTAAGAATCTGATGAAAAGTCTGAAATGTTACTCATTTTAACTTCATCTGGCCTCCAAAAACCACATGCTAACCCTGTCAGTTTCCATTCATGCCCGTGTAATTTTAAGTCCTAATATTCTAGCAACCACACGTCCCCAAAATATTAACTAAGACTCTACAGACCAAGAATACTAGAAAAATAAACAAATTCAAGTAAGAACACTGGTGATTTTTCTTAAAGAAAAAAGCTGTATTATGGGCATTGTTTGAGCTTTGACTATAATATGCTAAAGAGGTACTATATTTTACCCCAATATTTCTCAAAATATTTTATAATCTTTTTGCCAAATATTAAAAAAAATAAAATTAAAAAACCCATATCTTTTCTGCAGTTTGTATTATGAAAACAACAGGGATTCCTTTCCCCTACAGAAAACTGTATCACGGTACTTAATATGCTTCTTCAAACTACCCATCTCCCTTTCCTAATGCATCACATCATACTGTAGATGATGTGTATGCATGGAGATCTCTAGGGATGAGTCTCAGGAAACTGAATTTTTAACATATTCCCCAAGTGACTCTGTTGCACACTAGAGTTTGAGTACCAGTACCGTAGGTACTGAACTGGTATTAAGCAATAAACCAGTGACATCAAGAGGAAATGAAGATTCTCATTCAGTGACTGAATCTCTAGCTCCTATTTTATGCCCAACAAATTCCCTAAAATGAGGCTCTATGCTACTGTCAAGATCTGCATACATGTATACAGCTATAAAACCTTACCACAGAAGGAGCAAGCCCTTTTGAATTCTGTTTCTTCTTAGGTTTTGAAGGGGTTTGCTTGTCTAAGGTATTGTGAGCTCCACTGATTTGATTCACTTGCCTATAAAATCCATCTGAAAAACATTCCAAGGTAAATGGTTTAGGTTTCAGAACTTTATTCCTATGCTGAATGTAACATTTATATATAAGATGTCAAAATTAATTATATTCTTTATTAAATTAGTGAAATTAGAAGCCAGCAGGGCTACTGTACTACATCTCTTGTGGTGAGATTATGATGTATAAAAAGGAAATAAGCACATGGATATTTATAGCAGCTTTATTCATAACTGCCAAAACTTGGAAGCAACCAAGATATCCTTCAGTAGGGGAATGTATGAATAAAACTGTGGTATATGTAGACAATGATATATTGTTGTGCTAAAAAAAAAAATGAGATACCAAGCCATAAACAGACCTTAAATACATATTACTAAGTGAGAGAAAGCAATC
Organism: Physeter macrocephalus; assembly: GCF_002837175.3. Lineage (NCBI taxonomy): Eukaryota > Metazoa > Chordata > Mammalia > Artiodactyla > Physeteridae > Physeter > Physeter macrocephalus. Next base: position 33,823,307 of record NC_041217.1, read on the forward strand.
TGAAAAGGCTACATACTGTATGATTCCAATTATATGACATGCTGGGAAAGGCAAAACCATGGAGACAGTAAAAGATCAGTGATGGCTAGAGGTTAGTGGGGCATGCAGGATGAATAGGTAGAGCACAGAGGACTTTTAGGGCAGAGAAACTATTCTGTATGATACTATAATGGTAGGTATATGTCACCATACATTTGTCACAACCAAGAGAATGTATAATACCAAGAGTGAACCATAATGTAAAGTACAGACATACACTGGGTGATAATGATGTGTCAGAGTAGGTTCACCAATCATAACAAATGTCCAACTCTGGTTGGACATTGGACATGTTGACAGTGGGAGAGGCTGTGCGGGGACAGGAGGTATATCAGAGAGAACTCTTTGTACATTCTGTTCAATTTTGCTGTGTATCTAAAATTGCTCTAAAAAATAGTCTCTTAAAAATAATTTTTTAAAAAAAAAGTGAAGCAGGGAGATGATCATTGCTTTCTGCTTAATGGCATCATGGGGAAATGTGAGTATAATTATATTTAATTTAATCCAATTTTTTAAAGCTCCCAAATTTTTAAAATTAAAATAAAAGATCATGTACTAATCATTTCAATTCCATCAATAATTTAGGTAAATGGCATTATAGTTCAGAAGACAATATGAGGTAAGTATGGAGGGTAATACTTAAAACAATCACTAAGATCCTGAGAACTGAACAGAGCAAAATTGGGGTTTATGAACATGTGCCCCCTGGTGGTAATCAGGTGAAATAGTTGATTCTTTCATTCAGAATTATTATGGGGCAATCCCACATATATCAAAATTAAAATGAAACTAGATTACCTTTTTTGTTGCACCTGGTGTCCCAGACCATAATGTTGCCATCTCTTCCACCTGTACAGAAGACAGCTGCAGACACATAAACAGTTTATCAAGAAGTTAACAAAACCAGTCAGTGACACATATATTTCAATTTAAATTTCCTAGAGTATCTATTATATGCTAGGTACTGTAATTGGCACTGGAGATTAAAAATGATAAAATATATAGCTCAACACAAATAAGAAAACAAAGCTGTGAAGGGAAAGGATTATAAAGAACTCAAAATGCTTATGTTGAGCAAAAACTTGATAGAATAATCCCTCTCTGTAAATTTTCTTTAAAACCACATGAAATACTATACTATAAAGTTGTAGTAAGAATAACGATAAATAAGCAATAACCAAAATATACTGAGTGCTTATTAAGTTTTAGACACTATCCTAAGTGCTTTTTTATAAATGACCTCAATCCTTGTTATCAACCCTATTAGGTGGGACTTATTATGCCCATTTTACAGATAGGGAGGATACGTAACTTGCAAAGGTTATTATTTTTGGCAGTATGTATCCAGAGCCCATATTCCAAACCTCCAAGCTGTATTGTCTCAGTATAAAGATACGAACTAGATCCACATAAAGTTTGTGAAAGGGGTTGCCTCTGGGGATGGAAGGAGGGCAGTGAGATCGGAGGAGGGAACACAGGGGAACTCCAGTTTATCTGTCATACTTTATTCTTTAAAATTAAACCAAAAAATTCTGCTTCCTGTATGAAAGAGTGAGCACTTATCAAATTAATCCACCTGCATTAGTTTACAGCTAATGTAGGTGGATTAATTTGATAAGTGCTCTGGTCAAAATACAAAAAACAGCTACTTGAGGGTCATATAGAGATTGACCAAAAACATACAATTTTTGTAAGGGAGTCAACACCTGAAGCAAGTGACTGGCCTAGGGTAAGTTCCTGATTTTTTGTGGTTTTACCTTGAGGGCAGCCACAATTGTAGCATCAGAACCAGGCAGCCAAAGTGCCAACAAAAAGACCATCTTTCAAGCCTGAGGAACTAGGAAAAGAGGACAGGGGCAACAAGAGCTGCCAGAGGAAGTGGGGAAGCCTGGAGAGAGAAGAGAAAGGGAAACCCTAATTCTGTGTTTATACTTAGCTCAAGTCTCTGGCTGACCCCCAAACCATATGTGCATAGGAAAGCTAAAAGCAGCTTGCAACTAAGGCTTAAATTAAAGAACTGAATTGAGATCCGATCTTCTGAACTGACTGCCTTCCCACAGGTTTGACATTATGCTATTTGAGTCTAAATGATTTAACTGCCTGTTAAAACAAAAACACCAACTCTTTCCTGAGCAACATAACAGAATTCAGAGTCCAACACACCATTCCCAATGCCCAGGGTATGATCTTAAATTACTTGCCATATACAGAGCCAGGAAAATGCGTCATTCTCAAGGGAAAAGAAATCAACAGAGGCCAGCCTCAAAATAACCCAGATGTCGATTTATCAGGTCTGGTTGTAAAACAGATATGACTGTCAAGTGAAATAAGGAGACACTCATAATCAATGAAAAGATGAGAAATCTCAGCAGAGTAACAAACAGAACTTATCGAAAACAAATGGAAATTTTAGAAGCCAAGCCCACAACTTCTGAAATGATAAAATTCACTGAATAGGCTTAAGAGCAGAATGGAGAGAACAGAGGAAAAAGTCTATGAACTTGAAGACAGATCAACAGAAATCATTCAATCTGAGGAAGAGAGAAAAATAAGATTGAACATTATGCGGAGTGAAAGAAGCCAACAACATATTGTGTGGTTCCATTTATACCAAGGTGCAGAAGAGGCAAATTATAGAGAGAGAAAGTAGTTCAGTGGTTGTGTAGGGCTGGTAAGATGGAAAGTACTGCTAACAGGTTCTGGTTTCTTTTTGGGTTGATGGAAACATTCTAAACTTAGATTGTGGTGATGGCTGCATAACTCTATAAGAAAATTAAAAACCAGTTAAATGTACACATTAAATGGGTGAATTTTATGGGGTGTTAATTATATCTCAAATTTAAGAAAATTGAAAAAGATGAACAAAGCTTCAAGAATTCATGGGACAATTTCAAAAAGTCTAATACATGAGTAATTGGGAGTCCCAGGAGAAAAAATTGGGCAGAAAAAATATTTCAAGAAATCACGGCAGAAAAATTCTCAGATTCAGTGACACATATGTGTAAATTTACAAATTCAAAAAGCTCAGCAAGCCTCAAACAGGATAATTTTGAAGGGAACCATGCCTAGACACATCACAGTCAAACTGCTGAAAACCAAGACAGAAAATCCCGAAGGCAGTCAGGAAAAACAACATATTACATACAGGGAAATGATTCAAATGACCACAGCGTTCTCAACAGAAACCATGTAAGACAGTGGAACAACACCTTCAAGTAATGAAAGGAAAAACCCTGTCAACCTGGATTTTATATCCAACAAAAATATCCTTTAATAATGAAAATGAAATAAAGACATTTTCATATAAAGGAAAACAAAGGGGATTAATTACAACCAGACTCGAACTGCAAGAAATGTTAAGGGACGTTCTTCAGGCTGAAGAGAAATGATTTCAGAGGACAGGGGAAAGATGGTGCTGCTGGGGGAAATCATGAGTTCAGTTTTGGGTATGCTGAACTTGAAGTGCTTGTAGGAAAAGTGAAAGCTGGAAATACAATCTGGTTCAATATAAGTGGAGCAAAAAACAAAACAAAATTGGAATAGCTGAAACTGTCCAGGGAGAAGGTACAGACTGAAAGGAAAAGATGGCCAAATACCAAATCCTGGGCCATGTCAACACTTCAAGTTAGGTAAAGAAGTGTTCACAAAAGCAATTATGAAGGAATAAACAGAAATACTGAGAACCAGAGGGAGTGGTATCACAGATTCCAAGGAAGAAAACAATTTTCATGAATTTTAAAATAACTTGCCAGAAGTGTCAAATATGGAACAAGTAGAAGGCAGGGTGATTTCAGGAAGAGAGATGGAATGGATTGAACCAAACTGAGATGAGGACATTTAACCAGGTTTTGATTACTCTTAAGAAACTTAGAAGAGATAGGAAATAAGAAAGGATGAGAGCTGAAGGAGAATACAAGGTTAAGATGTTTCTTTCTGGACAGGCCACAGATATGCTTGAGTTTTTCCTATGGAGAAAGAGCCAAGAGAAGGAAAGCTTGAAGACAGAGGAGCTGTGGGGATGTAAGTGATAGCATAAGGTCTTGGGGTGGATCAAGAATGTTTCTTAACCTTAGCTGCACACTGGAATCCCTTGAGGAATTTTAACAAAATAGACGCCTGGCCCACCTCCTAGAGATTCACACTTAATTGGTATTTTAAAAAACCTCCCCAATGTGTATAACTGAGTCTTTGCTATACAGCAGAAATTAACACAACGTTGTAAATCAACTATATTTCAATAAAAACAAAACAAAACACCTCCCTAGGTGACTAATGAGTCAGGGTTGAGAACCAGTGCCCTAGGAAGAAGGATTCACCTTCAACTGGAGAATGAAGAATGAGAAAGAAGGTGCAAATTTGAAGATAAGTTTGTAGGAGGGGAAATAGAAGAACACTTATAATTATTTTTAATTACCCACTAGAAGTTCTAACACCCATTTTATCACACAAAACACACATCTGTGAGTAACTGACAATTAGAGATGAAAACATTTTCCATGTTTTCAGGTGGTAGATATTTAGGGAAGGCAAATTCCACTAGTATAACTATGTCCTTTAGGATTATTTGTATCTTGCCCATGTAGGGCTGAAAGAACTGGATCATGATCTTTCCTACCATGTTACCTACAAACCCCTCCCCCCAAAAACCAACCCACTAAGCATTTATATGCTCCTCAGTTTTGTGTTTGTTTGTTTTGGTGTGTGTGTGTGCATTCACATCTCACTTCATTTTTATGCTTAGAATGTTTTTGTGAATTCGGAAATGAAGGTCCTGGGAGATAAAAATGACTTTGCCCAAGAATTTAAAGGCAGAAAGCAGAACAAAACACAGGGCTTCTATGTATGGTTGTAAAAGTATGCCCTGCACAAGAACACTTGGCTGAGGGGGTAGGGGTTAAAATCTGTGTTTTAGCAACCAAACTATGAGGCCTTGGGGGCAGTGTCCAACTAGACTAATTCACACTAGGTCACCTGTGAACTACTGGGAGCCATGATAAATGTTACCACTTTTTCTAATAGACCACACTGGCATAGATTCAATGCACAAAGTTTTAAAAATTAAGCAAAGGGACCGAAAGATATGGTGTTTCCCTTTTCTATTACCCTTTAAATAAATTTACTTTAAGTACATTTTCATGACTTTAAATTATTTTTATAAACTTACAATGAGCTCTAACACAGGACTGTAGTAAACTAGAAGACAAGCATACTTAACTTTATACAACAGATGTGTTAATGAAAAGTTATGCAGAGATAAAAACTATGTCATGTATTTCCTCTTCAAGGTTCCAGTCTCAACAGCAACCAACTGACCTTTTTTTAAAGTCCAAACCAGCTCAACAACTCAGTTTAGTACTCCTGAGTGCTCAGGTGAATAAAAAACATTCCTTTTAAAAACAGAATATTTTTTAATGATAAAGGGAACTATACTGTTTATTTCTATTATTCTGAGATTAAAATCAGATTGATCAGCCACTTCTTTGAGATGAATGTTTGTTGTCTCACTCTTATTTAGTGAGAAACAAATGGAGGAAGGAAAAAAGAAAACAAAAAAACAGAAATGAAGAGCTCATTCAGATACCCCTGCTAAGTTTTTCCCCAGCTACTATAGTACTGTTCTGTATTATAGTCCTCTTTAAATCTTCCTTCTCCATTATAATAGTTACATAAATATAGAAAGATTAATTGTAAGTAAATAACAGTTGAAAACATACCAGGGAACCGGGCCATTTAAAGTAATATGTGGTAAATTTTTTAGGTAAAGAATCATGTCCAGTTTATCAGGTTTCCCACCCAGCCTCATACTTCATTTAAATTTTACAAGTAGAGTTAAAGTAACTATTTTACAAATGGAGTTAATCAGTGTCCAGTACAGGTTTTGACCTCAAAGGCCACTCAAAGTTGAACAGAGGGATTGTGGCTATTTGTGAATTTTTACCTTATCTGCAAGATTATAGAAAAAAATTATCTGAAGACACTTGACTTTCAGGGACAAGCTGGAGATAATATCCATTAGAATGGGACTAAAATCCAACTTAATTTCATTGAGGTTTCCAAGTCATATTAAGAATCTCAAACATCTACGTAGGTAAAGGAGCAACTTTGACAGGGGAAAGGGTGGAAACAATTACAGCTTACTATTACTTCACCATGAAAGAGGTTAAGGAGATGAAAGAGGGTAAGCATATACCTACCTTTCTCAAACTTAGAAAAGGCAACTGACTTGAGGCTGCACTGATGACCTTTGCATGTTCCAATCAGCTCACCAGCTTTTACATCCCAAAATTTGGCTGTTTGATCACCTGCTGCTGTAACCTTTCAAAAATAAGGTTTCACAGTTTAATAAGGCAACGCTTTACCAGTGTTCACCCAGATCCCAATAAAATGAAAATCACTTACAAGCTTAAGTTCACCAGGGACCCAGGCCAGGTCAAAGACAGCATTCCAGTGAGCCATCCATTCTAAACAAAGAAAATGGTGAATGTGAACTGTCTAAACTATGTCTTGTGGTAGCCATACCAATAGCAGTTGAAGTGCCTTGAAAGCTGTAGTGAAAAGATCAGTGGTCAGCACACTAAGGTCCATGGGCCAAAGAGAATTTGTGGACTTGCACACATAGCACATTCCCTTCATTACCCCATAAAACTACCGTTTGATATCAGATTGTTTTCCATAAAGGTATATATTCTCTAAAAGGGAATCTTAATGAAATATTCTCAAAAATCTTCATCATGCTCTCTGAATGGAGTTTAAAGTACTTTGGTTGACATTCAAAATTCTGCTCACTTTGGCCGTATCTCTTACTGTTCTCTGTATATCCTGTTCCAACCAAACTGGAGCGCTCCTTATATGCTCATTATATCCTATGGTTTCCTATCTCTAGGCCTTTACTAATGCTTTTCCCTCCACCTGGAGTGTCCTACTCCACCTCCATGGGTCTAAATACCACAGTCTGCCTCAAATGTCCCATCCTTCATGAAAAATTTTCCTCACCTTCTTTGATACGTAAGAGCTCTTTGTGACACCTGTGGCGTTTTCTTTGTATTTCCTCTACATAATCTATAGCCTTTGCTTTGCTTTAGTTATCTCAACACTTGACTTACTAGTTCCAGATTATTACCTTCCTAAGGTCAGTAGAACTTTGCCTTATGTGTGGAAGATGTTTGTTCAATATAAATATTTCAAAGCAACATTTCCCCACATTAAGTGTAATATAACAAATTTTAATTTTTTAAAAGAAAAACTGTTTTTAATCCTAAAATGTATTTTTCTTAACTTTCGGTAAAGGCTTTGCTGCCGTTAACAGTTATTGACAGAAAGGCAGTCCACCATTTACTTTCAGCCTGGCCCCTAAACAGCCTTAATCAGAAGTGAGTAACACTGAGAATTTATTCAAATAGTAACTTCCTTGAGGCTTTATGAATTAAATATGTTCAAACAAATATTTTAGACCCCGACTTACCTTTGATGCACTTCTTTCTACTGGTTTGTGATTCTGTGTTATATAACCTAACGAAGCCTTCTTCATTGGCAACTGCTAGTATATGCTCCATATTGGGAGCTAAATAAGAAATAAAGAATAAAATATATAAAGAGTAACAAAAAAATTTAAAGCTGAGTTTAAATCTATATAAACAACATAATATAAATTAACTAAATAGCTACAATCTATTTGAAAAGAGGTAAGATGATTCTACCCAAATAGCATCTGCTATGGTAGAGAGGTTTTTCTGAATTAAAGATGGCTTAAAATTTGCCATAATACCTAATTCAGTAAGTGACTCAAAAACACCAATCCTCAAATAATCTCTTATTTAAAGAAGGGCTGAATCAAGCATGGTAATTAAACAAAACAAAAGTGATACTGGCCAAGAGCAAATAAAAGCATATGATATAGGCATGGCAAATAAAAGCATATGATACAGGCCACCAGCAGGCTGAACCTATTAATTTTATATTCCCTTTTCACAATTTTTTACTTTTCCTTTCTTAAACTTTTAACAGCAGGGACAAGTACTCTATTTCTGTTAATATGTTCCCCAATGCATTGTAGAAAGAGATAGATTCAAACAGGTCAAAAGGGGCAAAAGCTTTCATGATGGCTGAACCTTTGCAACCCTTTCCCGATATCAGTTATAAAAACAAACAAACAGGGTTTCCCTGGTGGCGCAGTGGTTGCGCGTCCGCCTGCCGATGCAGGGGAACCGGGTTCGCGCCCCGGTCCGGGAGGATCCCACGTGCCGCGGAGCGGCTGGGCCCGTGAGCCATGGCCGCTGGGCCTGCGCGTCCGGAGCCTGTGCTCCGCAACGGGAGAGGCCGCGGCAGGGGGAGGCCCGCATACCACAAAACAAAACAAAACAAAAACAAACAAACAAACAAAAAATGGTGCTATAAGAATCTTATCCCTTAGTAGAAATATGTAATTATGCATAGAGATTAAGAAAAGTCTATTTCATAAATCAGGGGAGAACAGTTATTAGAAAAACCTCTATCATCTATCTAATTTACTTTTTCTTGAAAGGGAGACACCCCAAGATATTTTCCCTCTGAAGAGTGAAATAGATCATTTCTGACCAAACCTAGCTTATACAGTAGTTCCCTTACCGGAAGAGAATGTGCATCCAAAAGGAGGAACTGGAGCTCCTGTTTCTCCATAAGAAGTGTGCTCATCATTATAGTTGCACTGATAACCAGTAAGAAGGGACTGTAGAGGGTATTGTGAAGACCATCCTAAGGTAAGACAAAATTCCTTATTGAGTTCCAATATATCACATTTCAGTACTTTTAACAAATGCAGAGGTTATAAATTCATTTCTAAAAACTTTATATACTTAAGTATAGATCCACTCATTATTCATGGCCCTCCAGAACACAGTTTCAGGTATTTTCCTAAGGGGTCCTAAGGAAAAAATGAAAGAGCACTCTCAGCTTCTGGTGAGATACAGCTTTGGGCTTATCATCTTAAATGGAGACTCTTGCTAATACATTTAAGACTGCAAGAAACAAGTAGCCTTTGCACATTAGAAAAGATCTCACCCCTTCCCCCCACCCTTTGGTGACAATCACAAAACACAACCACAAAGACTACCACAACCATTAAAACTGCCATTCTCGTCAATTAAAATTTTATGTTTTCAGAGTTTCTAAATCACTACTGCAAACTCAAGTTACTAGCAACATCACACATAAGCCAATGGTCAGAGAGTTAAAGGAAATAAGGTATGCAAATGTGCCTACTGTAGCCCCTAGTATACGAGAGAGGAAGAAATTCAGAGTGGAGTGAAAGTTTATTCCGCTTGAGTCCGAAAGCTGATGTGTACTATGGTCCTAAAATAGTAAACCATCTTGATTTGTTTTATCATTTTGATATGTGGGTCAACATATTTTAAATATATAAAAGAAACATTCATTCAATATATAGTTACTGAGAACCAAATGTTTAGTAAGCATGGGAGGAAACAATGAAGTTACAATCTAGAGAGCTGTCTAAATAATTAACAATCACTCTTATACTTTAGGGTACTTTCAATTCTCACTTTTCACAAAAAAAATACCATTTGGAGAAGACATCTTAGCCTGATATAACCTCAGACAAATCTGGTTTTGCATGTTCATAGAAATAACCTGAAGAAATGCAAACAAGGCAAATAAATTCAATCCAGATTTAGTAATTATTCCTGGGGGTATTACCTTAAGGCCAGATACGATTGTAAACAAGCCATTAAAGACCACTAAAAGAAGAATATGAATACAATAATTAGTTATGTGGTCAAGTTCACAAATATCCATCTACAGAATGAATTTTAAAACAAAAGCCTCGGGGCTTCCCTGGTGGCGCAGTGGTTGAGAGTCTGCCTGCTAATGCAGGGGA
>NC_041217.1:33833343-33842039 GCF_002837175.3 Physeter macrocephalus
AGCCCTGGTCTGGGAAGATCCCACATGCCGCGGAGCAACTAGGCCCCTTAGCCACAACTACTGAGCCTGCGCGTCTGGAGCCTGTGCTCCGCTACGAGAGGCCGCGATAGTGAGAGGCCTGCGCACCGCGATGAAGAGTGGCCCCCGCCTGCCACAACTAGAGAAAGCCCGGGCACAGAAACGAAGACCCAACACAGCAAAAATAAATAAAAATAAACGTAATAAACTCCTACCCCCAACATCTTAAAAAAAAAAACCCAAAAAACACAAAAGCCTCTCTTCTAAAGTTATATAAACATACACTCGTAGTTTGGGATTAAAAAAAAAACAAAACCAAAAACTAATGATCACATTCATGAATTCAAAAGGAATCTTGAACAATTTAAGTGGAACTGAAGAGGATAAGCTCTGGAGACCTAAATTCTTTACAATTAAACAGTGACCCCTCAACTCTGTCTCATTGCCTACAATCTATATCCAAACACCAACACATGGCCTAATGTGGCTTAGTAACTGGTCCCTATTTACTCCTCCACCTCTGTGATTGTGACAACACACACTTCATGGACAAGCCCCGTAAGCTACTTTTGGATCCTTATTGTTCTATTCCGTTTCCAACATGAGCTTTTAATACTTTCCCTCACAACACTCATTTGGAAAAGCCAATTATTTCTTCAATGCACAACTTAAGCCCCTGGGGTTACGTGCAGATTTTTCAAGGAGAATGAGAGCTGTCGGAGAACTAATTTCCAGATACTCAACTTCCATATATATATGTATTTCTAAAACTGACCTGTCTACAATGTCCAGGTTGAAGCTTTTCCCCCTCTTCATCACTACCTTTCTTCTACTTTTCAAAAGAAAGGCATTTCCATGACCCAATCTTATACCTTGCGTTGACTCAAGGTACAAAAACTCCTGGGACCCCATTAAGAGACAACTGGATAACTCCTTTAATAAAGGCATCATAAACACCCAAATCCATCTCTTTAAAACATAGACTTTCAATACATTTTTATTTTGCTTAATTATTTATTGAAATTAGTAATCCATATTGTTTTGATCAACGACATACTAAAAATAGTAATGATAAGTCAACCCAGAAGAAACTTTTAACACTTAGAGCTTTATGATCACAGAAAACATCAATTTAAACATATTTTTTTACACAGAGAAATAAGATAGCGTGATCAATAAAATGACTTTTCAAGCTTAAAATCAAATCACATTAGGATAAATTCTGTGGGAGAAATAAAGTGGTAACAAGCTCAAGGGGAAAAAACAACTATGTAGAATATCTAGCAGTTAGAATTAGTTCATACTTTTTAAAAATGATTGATGTGATTATTAAATCACTACAGTATTTACAGTCTATTAGATACATTTTAAAGAGTGATGTAGCAGTAGCATTTTTATTTAAAAAGGTCATCACTCACAATATGGCCAGAGATGACATCCTTTGCATCTGTTTAAACTTATGATAACTTTCAGATACCAATTTAAAAATACACAGAAGAGTAATCAGTTTCCATTTCAGAAAGATCATTGGCAGCAATGTGGAGGATAAACTGGAAAGAGGGAGACTAAGAGGCCATTTGGGAGACTTGTTACAGTTCAGACAAGAACATATTATGGCCCAACCTAGGGAAATAGAATGGTAAGCATAGGACAGATCCAAGATATGGTGAAGAGGCAAAAATCAGTGGGGATACCGAGGAGGAAAGATTAGAGATTTTAAGGGGACTTCTCTGAATGCGTTATCTTGAGGAAAATGGAGGAATTCTGATTGACTCTCAGGTTTCTGACTGTGAAGACCAGTTTAAAATAATGAGACCATTTCCTAAAATAGGTAATATAGCAGGTTTGGGGAAAAAGTGAGTTCGGTTTTGGGTATTTGAGTTTGAGATGCTTACAGGACTGACCATCTGGATGAAGATGCTCATACAACTCTTACAGGAATGGATGTAAAGTATAGGGAATGGAAGGTTGCAGGTAGTAGTAGAAAAAACCCTGGTTACAGCTATGATCACCCATGGGAGTAGGTAGAAATAGAAAAGGGGCCTAGGATGGAACACCCTCATGGAAGGAAAAGAAGAAGATGGTCCTATAAAGTTCAGTGCATAACAATGAATGAATTTCAGTGCCTAACGCATAACAACGCATGAGTATTTGGGGGCTCAGGGCGGGCTGTCTCAAAACATGCCACAATGGCATATTGATTATTTTGCATTGAAGTTGCTTGAGAAGCAGCTGATGCAAGAAGGAAACTCTGACCTCCCTGTCTCCCTGAAAAGCAGGAAATAAATCTCTTATAAAAGGTGCACTCCTTGCAACTGGAGGTAGAAGGACACCCTAACACATCAGAGATAGGGAATTCAGAGCCAAGAAGCCTGTGTAAACAAACCTTGCTACTTCTTTTATTTTACTACCTGAAGCCCAAACTCTGCTTATATTCTTCACTTAGTAAGCATCCCAAACCTAAGTTTCTTTGTCCTGTCAATTCCTCACAAATTTATTGTTTTTTTTTTTTGTCTGAAAAGTATAAAAGCTGCCTTGCTTTGGCCATTTCTTAGTCCCATTTCTATGAGACCTCCATGTACATGAATTAAAATTTGTTTTTCTCTTGCTAATCTGTCTCGTGTCAATTTTATTATTAGTCCAGTCATAAATACTCAAGAGGGGTAGAGGGGAAAATTTACCCCTCTTTGATAAGTATTTGTGAATTAGAGAGAAAAGGGAAGTAGACAGAATGTACAATTAGGAGAAAATCTGTTACAAAATAAAGGCTACACAGCTTGCTCCAAGTCACACAGATTAAGTAAGGAGTGGAGGTGGAATTAAACCTCAGGAAGTTTAACTCCAAAGACAGAGATCATAATTACCATGCTGTACTGACACTCATGACAGAGGATAGAGAAGTATCTTAAGCAAGGTCACAGGAGAGACAGAAAGAGAAGCATTTAGAGTATAATTTAAAGACTGTCTAAGAAGTAAGGATGGTAGGGTTTTAGACCGGAGGCAGGAAGTGGAGGAACTACTCCCCAGTCTCCTTCTCAATATCCTTCTCCTAGACCTATGTCTTAAATACAAAAAGTTCACTTCTCACATTATTTTCTTTCTGTTTTTCACATGGTTTCAAGCGGAAAGACCTAGTCCATCTTTAAATGAATGAGATTTCATTTGCAGCCAAGCTTATTGTGGGTAGTAATTCCCTTATCAGAAACTTACCAGAAGGTTTCAGGTTGATGACACCCAAAACTAAGCTCAAAATTCTTATTGCCAATGTTTTAACCTAAGGAACTTCAAGAACTGGAGAGAATAAATCAGATATCTATACACTAACATGGAAGTATTTCCAAGTTTTACCGTTAAAGAAACAAAACATTTTTATCCCATTTCTGTAAATAACAATACTTATTACCTCTGGCACTGAAGAACATTTGGAATAAAATACTTCAGTCTATTAATAATGGTCATTTCTGGGAAATGTGCTTATGGGCATTTTTCGCTCTATAACTACGAGTTTTTATGCTCATGTATTAATCAGGAGGAAAAAGTTCTGACCATGCTAGAAGCAGATGTTCTGTCTTCTCTACTTGACTGAGTTCCTTAACAGCGGGTCATAGTCACTGGTATATATAGCAAACAGTAAGGGCTCACTAAGGTTCCACAACAAATGAATGAATTAATCAATGAATACGAGTCTTGACGATCTCACATAGCTGTTGAGAAAACCACACATACTCCCATGAACGCGTTTTCCAGTTAATGTGCAAAACAGACATAGCCGTAATGGAGGCCAGTTAACTCAGCGTCCCTCCCTCCGTCAGCCTACACTACAATTGAAAAAATCCCGATTACGACTAAAAGTGTCTCGAGAGCACGAAAGTGCAGCTTTCTTCAGTACTCTTCGCTAACACGAACTCACTCTGCCTGTGGGAGAACTCGGCGGCTGGGAAACAGAACTGGAGTCGGCGTTGGTCCGAGGTGTTGTTCGGGGGGAGGTGAATCCCGCCGGCAACAGGCAGCGGTTAGGGCCGTTACTCACCATTTCTCGGGACGCCAAACTGGGGCTGGCGGAGTACCGAATTGAAGAGCATCTGGGCCGGAGGAAAACTTTCAACTGAGGGAGAAGCCGTGGAAATGCCCCCAGATTCAGCAGAAATCTTATGTGGCGTCCCTTAGAACACAACTAGTTATTGCCTCCAACTCCCGCCACCGTAAGCCCCGGCCACCAAACTCCCCGCCAAACTGACGTCACGCCCTCTGATTGGCTCCCGCTGCGGCGTCCGGGCGCGTTCGAGTCACTTCCCCCTTCGAATCCCCGCCTCCTTTTCTCCCAGCCGCGGGAACCTAAAGTTCCTGAGCTCCCTGAGCGCCTGCGCGGGGGGCCGCAGAGGCGCTGGCGAACGGCGGGGAGACGAGGGCGCATGCGTAACACGGCTTGACAGAGCGCGGAGGAAAAATCCGCGAGAAGGTGGTGCAAGAAGATGGCGGTGCTGGGGCAGAGTTTGCAATCTTTCTGAATAGGCTAGTCGAGTAACTATTCGGGTCATGGCGTCAAACTCAACTAAGTCTTTTCTGGCAGATGCCGGCTATGGCGAACAGGAGCTGGATGCTAACTCTGCCCTTATGGAATTAGACAAAGGTATTCGAAAGAGCAGGCTGAGCGGGTGAAACGCATGTGGGGGGAAGTGGCGCCCCCAGGCGGTGGTAACCTCGGGAGAAGCCGGGAAGGCGCATGCGCTTGTCTTCCGGGGGCGGGGGCGGGGGCGGGCGCTGGCGCCGGCCGTGGCGCCAGTGCTTTTGGTGAGTCCAGGGCTTTTTACGCTTTGCTAGATTGCCGGGAGATTGCAGTGTTGCTAGGTTGGTCTCGTACAGGTGAAAAAGTAGCGAGTGGGGCCGTTTTGACCACTTGAGCGCACAGTCTCCCGATTTTCCAAGTAGTTTCTAAAAATGATAAATTGAAATTGTGAAATTATTTTTCAGTATGTTCAGTTGAGACCAGGTCTTCACCAAGAGTGCTGAATAATAATCTTGCACCGACTTATAACGATTCATTTGATTTCTGTAATTCTTACCTGCCAGTTATTAGGCAGGTTAAAAATAGGGCCAAGACCATCCGAAAATCAGAGCCCCTGCTCATTCTCTGCAGACGGATTCCACGAGTTCTGTTTCCTCATGGGAGTTGGAGTGGTGGGAGCTTGCTGTAGTAGTAGGAGCTTTGGATAGACTGAGTTGAATTCTCATATTGTTCATTTTATGATCCTGGACAGGTCACCTAAGTTAACCTAACCTTGGTTTTTTTTCTGTGCAAAGTGGGTAAAATACCACTGAGCTAGCAAGATTGTTGTAAATATTGTGATCTAATGGTATGCAAAAGAAGCCTTTATTAAATGCAAAAGAGATTTGCTTTCTTAGATATGGATATGGGAGGCAAGGGCAGATACTTGTCAGTAAAGAACTCAAGTACTAAAATGAAACTTTGTTTTCAGTGTAAAATGATTTTTATTGAATGGGGGAACCATTTTGTCACCTGTATACAGTTAATTTTTAATTAACTACAACCAGTGTGTAATATATTAGGAACTAGAGGTTAGAAGGATTTTTCTTGAAGTCCACTTGAGCCACTTCCCAGCTCTCCGACTTGGACACTGTCTTATACTTTTTGGGGACTCTTTATTTTGTTTGTTTTTTAACCTGTAAACATTTACAGCGGGTTCGTCTAGATAAGAGTTTCTCAGACTTTTTAAAAAAGCTTTTAACCCCTTTTGATCAACATAAAAATGCCACAGCACTCCAATGAGATATTCCTTTGGTTGAGTCACAGTATCTTTAGTGCAGGTCCATCAGCCAAGAAAATAATGTTGAGCTTTGATTTCTCAACAAATCTATGGGGACTTTTCCCTCTAAAATATAAAGTCATAACATTAAATGTGTTATTTATACACTACATAATCTTTTCCTCCCCATTCTGATATTTCCTTCCTTATTACCCTCTTAAGAGTTGCAGGTCCGGATATCTAATATTCCTCCTAATTCTATAAAGACATTTTCTACCACTGTGGTCCAGGTGGACTCATCCCATAATGACAGTAGAGCAGTGGTGTGGAACAGAATTGGGATGGGACTTTGAAGAAATGAGAAATCTGTTTAATTCCAAAAAATTTGAAGTTGTAGTAAGAAAAAATATAACACAATTTTTCCTTCTTAAAAATTGAAATAGGAATATTTCAGATCTGTAAGAAATATATAGGTGGCTATTGAGTGTAAACCAGGTGTCTGTCCTAGATACTAAGTGATGGTGTTAAATCCTCCCAGCAGTGCCTTGGGTGAGTATTTTACAGGTAGAATTTGATGTGGGGTTACTTGAATGCATGGATGCTCCACAGATACCGAGGGACTACTGTAGTGAGGAGGCAATTATATCAATAACAATCCAGGGAAAAGAGAATAGTGGCTTTGGCCAGGGTGGTTACAGTGAGGCTGTGTGAAATGCTGAGATTCTGTATCTATTTTGAAGGTAGAGCCAACCAAAGCAGCTAATGAATTGGATGAGAATGTGAGAGTTAGGTGGTCAGGAGAAACTCAGAGGTTTTTTGGTCTGAGCTACTGGAAGTATGTATTGCCATTTACTGAGTGGATTAAAATCAGATCAGTTTGAGACTTAAATTTGAGATGTGTCTTAGACATCCAGATGAAGATGTTGGGTAGGCAGTTAGATATACGGATGTGATACTTGAACTTCATTATAAAGAAATATCTGTAGCACTAGTGTCAAGAAATACACTTGGGAAATGGTGCCATTTATAACCTGTTATATGTTTATAACCATTGCACTTTGTTCCGAGCATTTTGAGCAAGCATGGCGGTAAGCAACTTGTTTCTGATCTCTCTAGGAATAAATGGATGCTCTTTTAAAGCTGACTTAATAACTCTGTTCATTTAGGATGTAGTTAGTAACACAGGAAAATCATCATTCATATAATAGCCATTAAGTCATTCAACAAATATTTACTGATCATCTACACTGTGTTAGGCACTCAGACTTGGGGCTATATTAGTGAACAAAACAGCTTTAAGAAGCTCACATGAGGCAGACAGGGCTAGATCAAATATGGCCTTGTTAGGACAAGAAGTTTGGATTTATGCAAAGTGCATTGGGAAAACATTGAAAGTTTTTAAGCAGAGGACTGACATGGATTGGTTTACATTTTTGAAGGTCACTTTAGCTCCTATGTAGAGGTCTTTTTGCCTTCCCTTTTTTAAAGTTTTAAGCTGAAAACCATGCTGCCTGAGCTATGAGACAGAGCAGAGTTAAGTGTCAAATCAAGTATAACTTATGTATATATGACACATTTCATAATCATTTCTATAATATAGGCATTACAAAGGACATATCTCCCATAATTTACTCAGTGTAACTTTCACTAATGTAACTTCTACAGTCAGTCTAAAGATTTTTAAGTCAGCTGATGGGAAGTTGTCCCAGTGATTTAGGAAAACTTATGCAGATCTCCTTCACCCTGGTTGAAAAGGAGAGTCTACCTTAAATGACATCACTCAGCCTATCTGCTTTCTGTAAGGTTGGCCTTTTGGCGGGGATGAGATCCAAGAGCAATGGGGAAGAGAGTGGTTTCTCTTTCTTGCACCTGGGCAATGAGAAGGGAGGAAATGTAGGGGGTGGAGTTGCTGTCTGAGGTGTTGGTGAACTTAATGTTGCATGGAAAACTTGATGGTATGTTCAATGAAAAAGTTAATTATGAAATGGAAAATTGATGTAAATTAGGACAACTATCTGTTTTCCCTTAGATGCTGTCACTTCACCTATGTTCCAAAACATCTGAATTCTCAGACTGTGGAAGAGACCACAGGTTGCTTTTACTCTGTCCATATTGGCACCGATGTAGTTGGTATTATGATAAACAAATATGAGGCCTGTGAGTATCCCCATATCCCCTACTAAAGAGGGAGGTCTCTGCAGCCAAGTTTGTACCAGGTGACTAATTCCAGGCCATAAGTGATTCAGAAGCAGACATGTGACCCACACTGAGTCAATCAAATTCTTTCTCTTGAGAATCTGTACTACCAGACCAAACTTAGTGTGGCAGTATTGAGAAGTGGACCTGTAAGATCATGTAGAATTAAGGTCAGACTCTTAACTCAAAGCCACATAAAAACCAGCATTATAAAGTACTGATTCTTAAAGCCTGGCTGGTGATCCCTTGATGGACTATGAACTGATCCAAAAATCCAAGGCCCTTCTTTAGTTCTTACTGAAATCCATAGACTCATTTTTACATATGGCTAAAAGCTATTATCTTGTAACTTACAAAGTAAGTTACTAAATATTCCTAAAAGTTGGTATTCATAAAATTAATTTATGATTCTAAATCAGTATTCTTTGTGCATATTGCACAATATTGCATACATTCTCACCATGTATATTTGCAGATTCTAAAGTTTGGGGGAAGGATGCTTTATTATTAATGCATCATCAGTTGAATTGACTATCCTATTGGTTGTTTTTATTCTTGCTTTTTAAATATAATTTACTGAGATGTTACTGTGATCAGTTTACTAAGCTGTGGGTTGTAAGATTGCCTTGGTATAATGTGTGGTGCATACTTGTGTTTGTATTTCTCCCCTCCCCACCTCACTTTTTTTTTTTTTTTTTTTTTTGGGGTACGTGGGCC
>NC_041217.1:33842208-33845888 GCF_002837175.3 Physeter macrocephalus
TTGTGGCCTCTCCCGTTGTGGAGCACGGGCTCTGGACGCGCAGGCTCAGCGGCCATGTCTCATGGGCCTAGCCACTCCGCGACATGTGGGATCTTCCCAGACCGGGGCACGAACCCGTGTCCCCTGCATTGGCAGGCGGGCTGTCAACCACTGCACCACCAGGGAAGCCCCCCACCTCATTTTTAATGAATAGACTTTAAGATGTTATGGTTTAAGATGTTAGGGTATTATGGTTCCATTTTGAATCATTCTCACCCTTTAGCTAAAGCAAATGTATACAACAAATTCTCCTAAAATGTGCTTGCATAGTAGTGTGTGTTAGCAGTGTTCTTTGTAGTGGATATTAGTCATATTGGTGGTTACTTAGCATCTTGTGAACATTCTATACTTGAGGAATGGCCCACACCACAATCACTGTCTCATCAAGGTGGAAGCAAAAGCTCACTTTCCTAGTTTCCCTTTTAAGAGTGCAGGAGAGAATTCCCTGGCTGTCCAGTGGTTAGGACTCCATGCCCTCACTGCCAGGGGCCCAGGTTCAATCCCTGGTTGGGGAACTAAGATCCCCACAAGTGGTGTGGCCAAAAAAAAAAGCACAGGACGTGAACTAGGCTCTGCCAATCAGACAAATCTCCAGGCTCTGTGATTTAGTTTAGAGATGCAAGAAGGCAGAGTTGAAGAGTGCTTACAGTTTCCTTGGCAGCAGCAATGGCTTCAGTGTCCGTAGTGTACAGTAGTAGCAGCAATGGCTACTACATTCCTAGATGATAAGAGAGCTAATTCTAGCATCTGGTGCTTCCCAGCAAGAATAGTTTACCTCATCTAATCAGTTTGGCAGTGTGAAGATAGGTGTTCTTAGGAGTTTTGCCTTGAAACTGCTTATTACTTTAATAAACACTCAATAAAAACTCATTTCCTGCCTAATCAGTCAGAGTTAGCTTCTGTTGCTTGCAGCTAAGAACTCTGACTGATACATGCTACCTAGAAATGTATGCTATTTTGAAAACTTGATTGATGTATCACAAATCCCAAGTTTACCATAATTTATTTCTCTTCAATTCCTTGGAATTTGTCATCCCTCAGAATTATACCACTCTGAAATTCCATTCAAATATCTTTTCTTTAGTCTTAACCTCTGTCCTCTAGTTGCTTGCTAGAAATGCACTTTAGCATAATAATTAGGACCAGATTGCCAGGATTTGAATTCCATCTCTGCCATTTATTAGCCCTTGTTTCTTAGGCAAGTCGCTTAGCTATTCTTTACCTGTGTCCTCATCTTTAAAATGGGAATTATTGAATAATACTTAACTTCTGTGAGTATAGTGAGAGCTTAATACATGTAAAATGCTTACTAGAGTATCTGGCACAGAATAAGCACTTAATATGCATCATCATCATCATCATGATTAACTGCTATTTTAACCATTTTTTATTTTCATTCAGACCTCAGTATAGTCACCTCTCTACTTCCCTTACCTCTCAATCCCTTTGTGTTTTTACTTCTTTATCCAGCTTAGATTTTTTGGTTCCTCATTTCATTAATTTCATTAAGTTTCTTACCAGTACTTTAAATTCTCATCCAAGGTTTTATTTTAGTCATGTGTGCCCACAGGCAGCCAAAAATTACTGGAGGAAGTCATAAAACTTGGTATGTGGCTATTATCAGAAATGACACAAACCCAAACTGGCCTTCAACACAGACCTGCAATACTACAATTCTTCTTTAGTCAGGATTCTCCCACCTTCTTTAGTGACATTTCAGATCTTTAAATTTTCAAAAAAAAAACCCCAGACCCCAGAAATCCTGGGTTTTATGTGGAATCTCATTTCATTTTTAATATTTGACAATGAATTCAAAACCTTTGAAAACATTGTATCATAAAATTACTCTGAGGGCCAGATTCAGCAGGCTACTAGTTTTCAGTCAAATAAGTTTAAATGGCAGAGGATAGCTTGAGGATCTACTCGCCTACCTTCTCAAAACAGCTAAATAGATGCCTGGGCCCCCACTGTAGAGATTTGGTAGGTTGGAGAGGAACCCTAGCATAGACATTTTTGAAAAATTTCACAAATGTTTCTGCTGCAGAACCAGACCTGATAAACCACTAGCATAGCAAAATGTTCTGCACATTTTAAGTGAGAAATATGTTTAGAATAATGAATTTCATTGCTGCCAAATGGATTTTGACTGAATAAGCAATATATGGACAACTTATTTTAGTTCTTCCTAGTCTACCTGCATGTTGCAACTAAGTTGAGCACTTTAACTCCAGGCACTGAAAAGGAAGAGATCTCTGTTTCTTTGGTGGGAGAATAAAAAGTAAAATGTAGAAACAGCAATCACATCCTTCCACAGTGGGTCTTACGGTGGCATTCTTATGATCATTGGTCTTCTGATCAGGGTATTTTTCCTCAGATTTGTTGTAGCTAGCAACAGAAGTAAAGTGAATAACCTCTTAAACCCCTCTAAGAATAAGATCTGCTTGTGCTGAGCTGCTATTTTCAGGTGCTTGGCTTATACTGGAGTTGGAATTGGCCTAGAGCAAGCAAGCTGGGTACCATACTGCCCCAGCCTAGGATTGTTGCTGCATCGCAGGCCTTAATGGACTTCTCTCTTCTCTTGTACCCTAGCTTCTGACCTTCTGAGCCAGCCTAGCTTCTCATTTCCTCTCTCATAAAACTCATATCAGAAAATAAGCGAAACATTTACTATTCTTTAGCTCATGTACCCTGATGGCTCTGTTATAGGAATGAGGGTCTACTTTATCTTAAAGAAATAAAATTTGACCACACTAGAGAAATCAAAACCTTTCTTTGACCAGATGCAAAATTATCTTTGGTACTTTTTTTTTTTTTTTTTTTGCCTTACGCGGGCCTCTCACTTTTGTGACCTCTCCCGTTGCGGAGCACAGGCTCCGGACGCGCAGGCTCAGCGGCCATGGCCCACGGGCCCAGCCGCTCCGCGGCATGTGGGATCCTCCCGGACCGGGGCACGAACCCGTGTCCCCTGCATCGGCAGGCGGACTCTCAACCACTACGCTACCAGGGAAGCCCTTTTGGTACATTTTAAATCAGCGTGTTTAAATAAATGATTTGGTCTGTGGTTCTGTTTTTAAAGGGAAGGTAAAGCGGATCATATTCTGTTGAGGAGACTCCCTGTACGTAAACCACTTCCTACTTTACCTTTTTCATCCCAACCAAGGTTAATTTATTACAAACAGAACTTTACTATCCTTTGTATTACTCAGCCCTTGAGAGAGAGAAGAGAAGGAAACAAGTCCAATTACTGTGGGTTCTCCCAGCATTCCCTTCCCCCAGCACACGTACATAAGCACACATCTCTTCCTTCTCTGTTCTCACACCTCCATCCTCGGACTTGCCTTTCTTTTTCTCCCCTTCCCTTGTGTCTTTCACTGTCCTATCTGTGTGTCCCTTGACCCCTTTTTCAAGGATACAGGAGCCATTGCCAGTAACCTACAGTGTCTCTGTTGGTACTGTGCATTTAGTGGGAAGAAGACTCCTAGAGCTTCTAGTGGCAGTTCTTGTGTGTATGGAAGTTGGTGGGTGAGGGGTGTAGGGAGAAGGGAGCAGGCAAAGAAGGGATATGTTCTAAATATCTCAGTTAGAAATTAGGGTTAATTTTTTTTTTTTTTTTTTTTTTTTTGTGGTATGCGGGCCTTCCT
>NC_041217.1:33845960-33910677 GCF_002837175.3 Physeter macrocephalus
GCCGCTCCGCGGCATGTGGGATCCTCCCAGACCGGGGCGCGAACCCGGTTCCCCTGCATCGGCAGGCGGACGCGCAACCACTGCGCCACCAGGGAAGCCCTAGGGTTAATTTTGAATTAATTTTCCCAGAGGAACTTTTATTATAAGTGGTTATTAGATTATGGAGTACTATGAGTACTGATTGTGCTATTTTTTTTCCTATGAGGAAATATTTTCCAAGTACCAAATAACTAACATGAGTGTACCTATAGAACTTAAGTCATTAGTAAGTTGTAGAAATTGCATGTGCAGATTTACTTTGTGGTTGTCTTATGTATTGGAACAAAGTGGCAACCAGTAAAGAACCCTGTCAACTGGGGGAAGACCGCACAATATAAGAGCTGTGATTTGAGTTTTATTCAGTGTCTTACTGAGGACTATAGCCCTGGAGACAGCCTTCCAGATAGCTCTGAGGAACTGCTCCAAAGAGGCCGAGAGAGATGTCAGTATACATGTGATTTTGGCTAAGGAGTATGTGCAATCCAACATATGTCTCGGTAGAAGGTTATTGCTAGTCTAAGGAACAGATATCTCAGTTAATGATTTTATTGCTTTTCTAAGTGTGGGAAGATGCAAGAATCTGGGTTCATAAAAATTTTTTTTCCCTGAAATATAAGTATCTAAGGGCCTGTTTGGCCTGTTCTCCCTAAAGCACAGAGTGCCTCATCTTGTTCTTTGTCCTAAATTCCTTTCAGGGTGTGCTGTAGGTCAGCAACTTAATCTTTGTAGAACTGAATGGCAAGCGACATTCCCTGTTTTACACCTCAGACAAACATTTCCTTTGTCATTTTTTAGCAGTGAACAAACTTTACTGAACAGAGATGTTCTAGGGCACTTATTCTTGTGCAGATATAATCAGCATTTTGTAAACGGCAAAATACTAAAAGAAAAATATTTGAAGGTGATACTGTTAATTCCATATCAAGATACTCATTCTTAATGAATTTTTTTAAGGATTGAATATTAACTCCTTTTATTTGTTGGATTTAAAAAAAAATCAGATTCATTGAGGGAATCCCCTGATGGTCCAGTGGTTAGGACCCCGGCGCTTTCACTGCTGAGGGCCCAGGTTAAACCCCTGTTTGGGGAACTAAGATTGCACAAGCTGTGTGCGGCGTGGGGAAAAAAAAAATCAGATTTCATTGAGGTATAATTTGTATATAATAAAATCCACCAAATGTATACAGTCATGAAACCACTACCTAGGACAATTCTTTCACCCCCAGAACTTGCCCTGTGCCCCTTTGTGGTCAGTTCTCTTTCTTTAGCCTCTGGCAACCACTTTCTGCTTTCTATTCCCATAGTTTTGCCTTTTCCAGAATGTCATATACAGTAGTCTTTTGGGACTGACTTCTTTCACTTAGCATAATGATTTTGAGATCCACCCATGTTGTTGTATCAGTAATCGGTTTCTTTTTATTGCTGAGTATGAGTCCATTGTATGGACCACAGTTTGTTTATTCATTCACCAGTTGATAGACTGCGTTGGGTTGTTTCCAGTTTGAGGCTATTACAAATTAAGCTGCTGTGAACATTCGCATACAGATCTTTGTATGGACAGATGTTTTCAATTCACTTAGGTAAATATTTGGAAGTAAGATTGCTGAGTGTATAATAACTGTATATTTACCTTGATAAGAAATGACCAAACTGGTTTCCAAAGAACTGTATAGTTTTGCATTCCCACCAGCAATGTATGAGAGTTTTAGTTGCTCCATATCCTCTTAGCACTTGGTATTGTCGGTCTTTTTTGCCATTCTAGTGGCTGTGTAGTGGTGTCTTACTGTGGTTTTTAATTTACATTTCACGGATGACTAACAATGATGAGCATCTGTTCATGTGCTTTTGTTTGCCATCCTTATTTCCTCGTTAGTGGAATTTCTCTTCAAATCTTGCCCATTTTAAAAAATTAAGTTTTCTTTTTATTGAGATATAAGAACTATGGATGAAGTCCTTTATCAGATACATGTTCTATAAATATTTTCTTCCATTATGTGGCTTGTTTTTTTATTCTCTTAGCAGTATATTTTGAAGAGAAGTTTTTGTTTTAATAAATTTATTTATTTATTTATTTTTGGCTGCATTGGGTCTTCGGTGCTGCGCACGGGCTTTCTCTAGTTGCAGCAGGTGGGGGCGACTGTTCATTACGGTGCATGGACTTCTCATTGCGGTGGCTTCTCTTGTTGTGGAGCATGGGCTCTAGGTGCACAGGCTTTAGTAGTTGTGGCATGCGGGCCCAGTAGTTGTGGCTTGCGGGCTCTAGAGCTCAGGCTCAGTAGTTGTGGCACACGGGCTTAGTTGCTCCGCAGCATGTGGGATCTTCCCGGACCAGGGCTCGAACCCGTGTCCCCTGCATTAGCAGGCGGATTCTTAACCACTGTGCCACTAGGGCCACCAGGGACGCCGAAGAGCAGAAGTTTTTAATTTTGATAGAGTTTAACTTTTCACTGTTTAATTTTATGATGTTTTTAATCTAAAAACTCCACTTTTTTTGTTTTATCTAAGAATTCTTTGCTTAACCTAAGCTTATAAAGATTTCCTCTGTATTTTTTTCTATATAATTTATAATTTTAGCTCTTACATTTAGGTCTGTGGTTCATTTTGAGTTAATTTTTGTATATGGTGCAAATTAAGGATTCAGTTTCTGTTTTTCTTTTCTTTTCTTTTTTTAAATTTCCCTTCTGATTTCTTCTTTCACCCTTTCACTTCTTTCAGTGATTCATCTTATTGATTATTTATAAGTGTGTTGCTTAATTTCCAAATATTTGGGAATTTTTAGATATTTTTCTCTTACTGATTTTTAATTTAATTCCATTATGGTCAGAGAACATACATAGTATGATTTCAGTCCTTTTAAATTTGTTGAGGTTTACTTATGGCCCCAAATATTTTATCAACTCAATCTTTTTTAAAAAATAATTTCTTTTTCATTATTCTATACCTAAAAGTGACACTTTACCAAATTACTATTTCATATGCCATTTTTATTTTTGAAAAGGTAACGAGTTACAATTGTACTTTACTTGTTAAGAATGATTATTACTTTACTGTGTAAATAATTTTACTCTGTAATGTGTTGATATTTGCTATTTTTGCCTTATTGTAGCCACAAATTTGTAATCTGTTCTTCCCTTTTTATGCTCTTCATAGGTCTAAGATCTGGCAAACTTGGTGAACAGTGTGAAGCAGTTGTCCGCTTTCCCAGGCTCTTTCAAAAGTATCCATTCCCCATTCTCATCAATTCCGCTTTCCTAAAGTTAGCTGATGTTTTCAGAGTCGGGTAAGTCTTTTTAAGGCCTTGGTGTCCTAAAGCACATTGTTCATATTTCTTTGTTTTATATTGTGGTCTGTATTCTTTTTGCCTTTTAGGACTTCCACGTGGTTCATTACCATTTTAATGGATGCACATGGCAATTTGCAACAAATTTTGGTGTGAAATTTAATGGCATTTTAAGCAAAAGTGAAGGATATAAGTCAGAGAGTACTTATTTCTTTGGGGGACAGGATAATTCAAAATTAAGACAACCTTAATATATTATTGTATAGTTTGGAAATATCTGTGGCTTTGTGCAGATAGTTTGGAGAAGTTTCTGATTTAACAGTTTATTTTATAACATGAAATTACATGTTACATGAGATTATGGGTCACTGTGAAGTGCCTGAAACAGGTAAGCAAGCACTGAATATACACCTATTTTTTTCTCTCTGCCATTCCCTCTCCCACTTCTTTCCACCCTTCTCCATGCATTCATGTGCTTATACACACACCAAATCAGACTTGGAGAAATGATGTTGTAGAATTAGCTTGAGAGGAAGATGACCATCTCCTTGGTTATAATATGACTGAGGAGATTGAGTTTGGGTCCAGGGCTTCTCTTTATGTTACTACTGTTTTGGTGCCTTGCAGCAGGACTGCAGGCTTTGCTAACTGCTTATGCTTAGTATGCATCTCATGTACATTTGGCCCTCTGCAACTAAGCATTCTGCATCCATGGGTTCTACCAACCCTGGGTCAAAAATATTTGGAAAAAAAGTTGCAGAAAGTTCCAAAAAGCAAAACTTGAGTTTGCCACACATTGGCAACTATTTACATTTATTTATATAGCATTTATATTGTATTAGGTATTGTAAATAATCTAGAGATGATTTAAAAGTGTGTGGGAGGATGTGCAAATACTATGCCATTTTGTATAAGGGATTCGAGTCTCCAAGGGTTTTGGTATGGCAGGGGGTAGTCTGGAACCAGTCCCCCTCCCCACCATGGATATCACAGGATGACTGTACAGACTTCAACTCTTTCAGTGGTAAGACAGAGAATATTAAGATGGAAAAACATTGACCTATTGCTAAAATTTATTAATATCGTTAGTGTTGCTTTGATTCCTAATTAAATATTACTTTATAAAGTGGTCTAATATATTTTATCTGTGGTTTTTCATAGAAACAATTTCCTGAGGCTGTGTGTTCTTAAAGTTACTCAACAAAGTGAGAAGCATTTGGAGAAGATTCTAAATGTGGATGAATTTGTGAAGAGGATTTTCTCTGTGATTCATAGTAATGATCCTGTAGCAAGAGCCATCACACTCCGGTATACTCTGTTATGCTAATGAGTCACCACAAGATTGTTTGAGTTGTGATTATATATCCCCAAAAGGCAATATATTTACTTTTATCATTTTGAATATTAAGAATTTATTTTTATTTTTTCTACTAACAGTCAATGAGAAAATATGGTAACCATCCTAATCTGTAAATGCCTTGCAGCCAACCATCTATGATACTGTTTTGGTAACTTACATTTGAAATATTTCTCTTTGTGGGTGGATGTTCCGATCTGATAACTCTAAGGTGAATGTGGCTTAGCCTCAGCTTATTTTGAACTTTTACCTTCCTGACCTCGTTCTACTGTTTCATGTCAGTTTTCTGTATTCATTCTTGGTTATGTGCTTGTTTTTGTACATGATAATTTATATCTGGACTCCTTGGAGAATGCCAGATATAACCATCTTAGTTTCTTCAGCCTTTCCTTTTCTTTCTTGGCATTAAAAAAAATTTTTTTTAAGTTTTGTTAGAATTTCATTTTGTAAGCCTTATATCCAGCTTGAACCAATATCCTCATTTTAGGTCTATCATCTATGAAATTACATGCATAATTTTTGGATTGTTTGAAACTCACTTTCCTAAACTCTTCCTTCCTCAATTCTGATATGAGCCCCAAGGGGCATTCTCCTGTCTGCTCTTGATATTGAGGAGAGATTTGAAAATCATGATACAAGTAATCACTGATGTTGAAAAAAAGACTGGGAAGTCTTACTTTTTACTTTGCGGATCTGCTTAATAACAAAAGTATTGAACTCTTAATGCTTTGCTAAAATGGACTTCTTTATACAACATTGGAAAATTGATATTTTGATGCTTTAATAATTTAAAAGTTTCTTTTTCTGGGCTCTCTTTGGTACTTGGCACGTACTTCAAGGTGATTTTTAAAAGTTTTGCTTGTGTTAAATAAGCCATGTTAGTTTTTCCGACATTTTGAAGTATGAAAAAGTGTTTAGAATTTGAGTCACTGCTTGATTTCTAAAATTGATACTTTATTAACCTGAGATTTATGGAATGACCTGTAAACTTTAGTTTTGGTAATTTAGCTTTGCCTGTTTCTTCCTTTTCTGACCTTGAGCTTATTGTATTTCCATTCTTCTTGGGTTTCTCTATTTGTGCAGGATGTTGGGAAGTCTGGCATCAATAATTCCTGAGAGGAAGAATGCTCATCATAGTATTCGTCAGAGTCTGGATTCACATGATAACGTAGAAGTTGAAGCTGCTGTTTTTGCTGCTGCTAACTTCTCTGCACAGTCAAAGTAAGCGTAGGCCTTTTATAATTTGGCTTCCCAGGAAGATATTTTGAAGGAATAACTCATCTGTGTATGTAAAACACTAAGGGATACAGAAAAATGTAAATGGCAAGATGTATTTTCCAAGGGGGTTTCCGTCATGTTGGGAAAACAGGACTTAAATCCATAAAACAGAAAAGTTAAGTACAGATGTTGGCATTAACTGTAAATGAAATTAGAGTTTCCAGAAGGACAGGATCAGCATGGGATTAGAATAGTTGGGGAAGGCGTCACTGGGGAACAGAAGCTTTGTCCACTGAACAGCCTTCCCCAGACATATAGTCCTAATACTAAATTGCTGCTTTCTTACTGTCTTCTCAAGTTTAGCTTTTTGGCAGTAGAACTGTGCACAGTTTGACAGAGACAGTAACTTGAGTTGAAACCAATTTTAATTTCTTTGGGATGTCATAGTCTACTATCTTAAAAAACAGTATATCTGTGTGTGTGTGTGTGTGTGTGTGTGTGTGTGTGTGTGTATTTTTTTTTTGATGACATGTTGACCATAGTTTTATTACTGTGTTTGACTTGCTTGATTATCCTCTCTAAAAAAATATATATTATTCCCTTTAGTGACTGATGGGGAAGTAGCATTGCTTTCTGGAGGACATTTTGGTAATATGTATTTTGCTTCAAACATGTACATTCCTTTGACCTAGAAAATCCACTTATAAGAACTTATCCTAAGGAGTCAGCAATGTGTACTGATATTTACTTATAAGGATGCTAGTTATAGGGTTATAGTAACCAAAAAAATTAGTAACAACTTAAATTCCAACCAGTGTGCTAGTAAGATAGATATGACCATACAACGAAATACTATATCAGCTTTTGTAACGCATATATTTTAGAAATATATTTGGAAATAGGTTACATAATAGGTTATATGATATTATAGATTTATTTAAAAAACAAGTATTTATATTTATGGAATAGAAAAAAGACTAGAAGGATATATATCGAAATACTGTCTCTGGTTGGTAAGATGGTTGTCTTATTTTTGTTTTCTTTTTTATAAATTTCTGTATATCCTGGTAGGAGCAAGTTTTGGTTTTATAATCAGACGACTAATGAATTTTTTAAAATAAAAAGTAGCATTTACATTAAGAGCCTCTGCTAAATTTGGATAAGACTTGAAAGAGTTAATCGCCAACAGTCTTCCTTTATATTTTATTAATACATGTACATTCATCTATTCAGCTGCTCTTATGAAGCCTTCAAAATTCCAGGATTACTCATTGGAAAAGGAGATTAGAGACTAGAAAGCGTATAGTCTTTAATTCACTGATTGAAAGTAGTAGGTGTGGCAATAATTGAGGAAGAGAAATATCTGAGTAAAGACAGTTCCTATTTGTGCTTTTGAAAGTTGGCATTTTTTTCTTATTGAATTGATGACCAGTAAACATTTAATAGTTTATGTAGAAGCAGTTTTTCACATACCAGGCTTCAATATGGTATACTTGTGATTTGTGATGTTTAAAAATACCAAATTAGGGCTTCCCTGGTGGCGCAGTGGTTGAGAGTCCGCCTGCCGATGCAGGGGACGCGGGTTTGTGCCCGGGTCCGGGAGGATCCCACGTGCCGCGGAGCGGCTGGGCCCGTGAGCCATGGCCGCTGAGCCTGCGCGTCCGGAGCCTGTGCTCCGCAACGAGAGAGGCCACAGCGGTGAGAGGCCCGCGTACCACAAAAATTAAAAATAAAAATAAAAATAAAAATTACCAAATTACTGCAATAGGAAAGTCTGAAGGACCTATCTAGATGTATCAGAGTGTGAATAAGGAAATATGTCTTTTTCAGATTAGCATTTACCTCTTCCCCCAGAAATGATGACCTGGCTTGAGATCAAATATCTCAACCACTGCTGATGGATTTTTATGTTAGTATCTCCATCAATTTTGGATCTTAAACAAATTAGAGAAACTGGCCAAGAAAGACCTTAAGAATTTATTTAATCCTGTTTCCACCTGTCTGCTACCACAACCACATGTGACTTGTTCTGAAAAAGGTTATAATTTTGTGTGTGTGTGTGTGGTACGCGGGCCTCTCACTGTTGTGGTCTCTCCTGTTGCGGAGCACAGGCTCCGGACGCGCAGGCTCAGCGGCCATGGCTCACGGGCCCAGCCGCTCCGCGGCATGTGGGATCCTCCCGGACCGGGGCACGAATCCGTGTCCCCTGCATCGGCAGGCGGATTCTCAACCACTGTGCCACCAGGGAAGCCCAAAGGTTATAATTTTTAAGAGCTAGTCCCAGAGCAGGAGTTGCAAACCCAAATGCCTTCAGGGGCCAGGGAGGCATTGTCAATGAGAGAGGTGACTTCACGTGGTGACTGGGGTGAACTGAAGGATGCACTCACCATCTAAAAGGAGTAGCCCCTTGGTACCAGTAGATGGTAGCAGTGCAGAAGTGTATGACCAATGGTGTGACATCGGAATTTGGGGTGGGGGGAAGAAGCTGGAGAATCAGATTATTCTGTTTATTTCACCATACAAGTCTATCTATTCTTAACATATTCTTAATGCTGACATTAAGAATTTTGGAAAATATTATTAGACCAAAAAAAAGAAAAAAAGAAAAGAAAGAAAACTGCAGGCTTCTAACTTGCAGTTTATTGACCCTAGAGGAGTGTAACAGACTTTTAAACTTTGAGTTGTTATAAAAGTTATTATATAGTTAGTGGGACTTCCCTGGTGGTGCAGTGGTTGGGAGACCACGTGCCAACGCAAGGGACACGTGTTCGAGCCCTGGTCTGGGAAGATCCCACATGCCGCAGAGTAACTGAGTCCATGCGCCACAACTACTGAGCCTGCACTCTAGAGCCCGCGAGCCACAACTACTGAGTCTGCGCACCACGACTACTGAAGCCCGCATGCCTAGAGCCTGTGCTCCACAGCAAGAGATGCCACTGCAATGAGAAGCCTGCGCACTGCAACAAAGAGTGGACCCCGCTCGCCGCAGCTAGAGAAAGCCCGAGCACAGCAGCAAAGACCCAATGCAGCCAAAAATTAAAAACAAAAAAGATACTATTTTTTTAAAAGTTATTATATAGTTAGTAAAGAAATACTTAGTTAATATCTATCATGTCCAGACTCTATTCCAAGCACCCAGGAATACAGAAGTGGAAAAGATGAATGACCTGTTGTGATGTAAGCGAAATAGTTTCAGCTGCTCATTAATGTTATGGAAAAATAGAACAGTTTTGTCATTGTGATGATGACCTGAGTGAGCTGCTTAGGTAGAGTGATCAGGGAAGGCCTCACTGAGGAGGTGACATTTGAGCTAAAACTGGGTGCTGAAGAAGAGGCAGCAATCTAGAGGAAGGATATTCCAAGCAGAAGGAATAACAAGTACAAGAGCACTCTGAAATGTGAACAGGTCATCTATACATACCTAATACACCTTTTGCCTTCTACCTGAAAGACATTTACAACTTACTTTTTCTTATCAAATGTGAGGCTGATATCAGAGCAGTACTTTTGAAACTATTTGGTATCAGAATCCCTTTACACTCTTCAAACATTATCGAAGTCCTCAAAGAGCTTTTTTTGTTTATGTGGATTATTATATCAACTGATAGTTACTGTATTAGAATGAAAATGCCTAAATTTTAAAAATATTTATTAGTTCATTTAAAAAGTAACAAATTCTTAATATGTTAACATAAAAATATCTTTATGAAAATAATTATTTTTGAAAACAAAAATCAATTTTGTGGGAAGAGTGGCCTTGTTTTACATTTTTACAAATCTCTTTAATGTCTGGCTGGATTCTCATATCTGATTATGTGTTCACTGTTTCTGTTGCAATGTTATTTTGGTTAAAATATGTGGAAAAGAAATCCATCCTCACAGAGATACATAGTTGGAAAAGAGAGTGTTTTTAAAGGCTTTATAGGTAATTATGGATGTTTTTCTTTGATACTATACCAAAACTAGAAAAGTGTTGGTTCTTAAAGGTTAATTGCCCTGTGAACTCTAAAACCACCAGTGAATATGTACTGTTGCATTGAAAGGCATTAGCCTCTCTTACCCGCGTATGGTTTTATAACTTAGATATTGGTCTTCTGGAAAATATTGGTACACTGTGTTATGAAGGTCTTCCAAATGTTGACCTTTTTCATTGTAAAATATCAAAGGGTCACATTTGTTACTATCACCACTGATCTCATCAGGAAGGTCTTTAAATATTAAGCTATCAAGCTCATGGTGACAGATACAAGTTTTCTGAAATGCTAATTTTTGCTTAGAAGCTAAGATTGGCAAAATATTTTCCCAGTTACTTTACTTAAAGTTACAAGCTTACTTTATTCATCTTTTTAGAAAATATCTGCAAATAGCCAACTCTGAATAATTATGGAATTTCATGAAAAAAACTGGGTAGTTCATCTCGAAACTCAAATGACTGCATGGTACTTTTCCTGCAGACAACCACTGTGTACTTGATGTGTGCTTTCCATTTTGTCAGAGAATATTAAATAATATCTTAATGGCAGAAAATGTTTTCTATAGACATCTGAACTGCAGAGGGGAAGTATTTCATGCCCTGTGTATAATTTACCATGACTAAAAGAGCCAAGTTAGATCATATTATCTGTGTCATATTTCCTTACATGTTATATAATGTTTTATCACAAACATTCATGTTATTAGTAACTTTTGCAACATTCGGTGATACTTCAATTGCAACAGACTCAAAAGCAACACCTTGGAAGATACTTTACACATATATAATATTTTTTAAATGCCTACTTTGTTTTTAATTTTTCTTTTATTTTTTTAATTGAAGTATAGTTTGTTTACAATGTTGTGTTAGTTTTAGTTGTACAGCAAAGTGATTAAATTATGCATATATATATATATCTATTTTTCAGATTGTTTTCCCATATAGGTTATTACAAAATATTGAGTATAGTTCCCTGTGCTATACAGTAGGTCCTATTTGTTATCTCTTTTATATATAGTAGTGTGTATATGTTAACCCCAAACTCCTAATTTATCCCTCCTCCCCCTCCCCCTTGGTAAGCACAAGTCTATTTTCCATGTCTGTGGGTCTGTTTCTGTTTTGTATATAAGTTCATCTGTATCATTTTTTTGATTCCACATTTAAGCTATATCATATTTGTCCTTTTCTGTCTGGCTTACTTCATTTAGTATGACAATCTAGGTCCATCCATGTTGCTGCAAATGGCATCTTTCATTCTTTTTTATGGCTGAGTAATGTTCCACTGTATATGTATACCACATCTTCTTTATCTGTTCATCTGTTGATGGACATTTAGGTTGTTTCCATGTCTTGGCTATTGTAAATAGTGCTGCAGTGAACATTGGGGTGCATGTATCTTTTCAAATTATGGTTTTCTCTGGGTATATGCCCAGTAGTGGGATTGCAGGATCATATGGTAGCCCTATTTTTAGTTTTTTAATGAGCCTCCATACTGTTCTCCCTAGCAGCTGCACCAATTTACCTTCCCACCAGCAATGTAGGAGGGTTCCCTTTTCTCCACACCCTCTTCAGCATTTATTATTTGTAGACTTTTTGATGATGGCCATTCTGACTGGTGTAAGGTGATACCTCATTGTAGTTTTGATTTTCCCTTCTCTAGTAATTAGTGATGTTGAGCATTGTTTCATGTGCCTTTTGGCCATCTGTATGTCTTCTTTCTTTGGAGAAATTTCTATTTAGATCTTCTGCCCATTTTTTGATTGGGTTGTTTGTTTCTTTGATATTGAGCTGTATGAGCTGTTTTGTGTATTTTGGAGATTAATCATTTGCAAATAATTTTCTCCCATTCTGTAGGTTGTCTTTTTGCTTTCTTTGCATATGGTTTCCTCTGCTGTGCAAAAGCTTTTAAGTTTAATTAGGTCCCATTTGTTTATTTTTGTTTTTATTTCCATTACTCTAGGAGATGGATCCAAAAAGATTTATGTCCAAGAGTATTCTGCCTGTTTTCCTCTGGGAGTTTTATAGTATCCAGTCTTACATTTAGGTCTTTAAAATTAAAAATGGCCACTTTTAAATAATTTGGCTCTTAGTAAGATTCTATCTATATTTCCTACTGCGTTTCTACTACTTCATACTTACTCTGTTTTTCTAAAATTCAGAATATTTGGTATATATTTTATTGTTTACGTAAGTGATCGCTTGTGTGTTGAAAGCTTCTCTTAATTAAAAGTGTGTCCTAAAACATTGTAGACTGAGATAGTGACCTTGAGTCTTTCAGACAGTGTCATTTAGTAATGCAAATTGCAACAATGCTCATAAATCAGAGCATCTTTCCTTGAAAATCATGTGGGAACAGTGTTGGCATAAGCCCACTGCTGTTTGGAGTTTTGGTTTCAGTTGCATTTCTTACCCCACCCCTGTCACCTGACCTTAGGAATATTAGTTACGATTTGGAGCATTGCATTTCTCCTGTGCTTACTGTGTTCTGTTTCTTTTAAGTCCTCAGAAAACTGAAGCAAATTTAATTGTTTGGTTTTAAAAATTTTGCTGTTTTCTCTTTCCAAAGGGATTTTGCTGTAGGAATCTGTAACAAAATCAGTGAAATGATTCAAGGTATGTATGCTTCATTTGGTATTATGAAGTAACTTAATGAACTTTATATTAATAATAGCTGCTAACATTCATTAAGTACTTACTGTGTGCTAGTCACTATTCATTCATTTATTCATTCAAATAATGTTTATTAAGTGTCTTCTAAATGCCAGAACTATTCTAGGTGCTTAGGATACAGTAGTACACAAAACAAAGCCCTTGCCCTCATGTAACCTACATTCTAATGGTGGAAGGGTTGGTGGTAGCAACAGATAAGTAAATTTATGGCATATCAGGTGCTGTGGAGAACAAGTGCGGTAAGAAGGATAGAGAGTCCCCAGAGCAGATGGCAGGATAGAAAGGGGGATGTTACTGTTTTATATATGTTGATCAAGGAAGACTTCTGATAAATTGATATTTGAGTGAGAAATGCAGATATTTAGGGGGAAAACATTCTGACCTGGGGGAGAGCTGTGCTGTTAGGAGCTCTGGGACTCTCTTCACTCTGCTAATGTCCCTCCAGTGTCTTCCAATTGCAACGAAACTCAAATCCAAATTCCTTACTGTAGCCTACAAAGCCTTAGTATTCTAATCTCATCTTCCATACTGTGCTTCACATGTATTACCCCATTTACCCTGATAATATTCATAAAAGGAATCTCTGGGGTTACAGCATTGCACAGCTCTAGAGAACACAACTTTCTTTGTGTATTTCTAGATGGCATTTCTTTGAATTGCACAATTGGCAGACTTCGATAGGTAATACTACTACCTCTATTTTATGGAAAAGGAAATGGAGCCACAATAAAATCACTTAATTGAAGACCAAGATACAGTGGTTGAGCTTTGTCCTGTTTCCATTTATTCCTTTGTCTTTTTTCCCCTGTTGCCAGAAAAGGGCTGTCCTGCAGAAAGCTATCATTAGAAGGAAGCATCACTCATTCATTGAGCAGGTTTTTATTGAATGCCTGCTGTATCAGACAAGATCTCAGCAGGAAACAGATGTCACACTTGAGCTGAGATAATTCAAGTTTAATGAAGGAACCATTTACAAAGATGTGGGCAGGGTAAACTATAGGGGATGATGTAGTCCTGTACCCCTCTATGGTGCAGGAGAGGGAGTGGTTACCAGAACCTGGAGTCACATCAAGAGGGCCACTTGGAAAAACTGACCTTCAGAATGATGTGACCTGATGTGACCCTGCAGAGAAGGAGCCAAGGAATAAATACTCGGACCTGAGCATTTTTCTCTTCCCATCTCTGGGGCTCTCCACTCAGAGAGAAGGCAAATAGCAAGGGAGTTGATATAAGCTATAGAGGTAAGCCTCCTAGGGTGCTGGAGGATTCTGTATAGCTTGAGTGGTGGCTCTATGGATATATTCATATGTAAAAATCCATTAATATGCATATTTAAGATTCATTTTTTTCCATAAGTTTTATCTGTAAAAAATTAAAATAAGGACTTCCCTGGTGATGCAGTGGTTAAGAATCCGCCTGCCAGTGCAGGGGACACGGGTTCAAGCCCTGGTCCGGGAAGATCCCACATGCTGCGGAGCAACTAAGCCCATGCACCACAACTACTGAGCCTGCACTCTAGAGCCCGTGAGCCACAACTACTGAGCCCGCATGCCACAACTACTGAAGCCCACGTGCCTAGAGCCCGTGCTCTGCAACAAGAGAAGCCACCGCAATGAGAAGCCTGTGCACCGCAATGAAGAGTAGCCCCTGCTCACTGCAACTAGAGAAAGCCCGCGCACAGCAACGAAGACCCGATGCAGCCAAAAATAATTAAAAACAAACAAACAAATAAATAAATTTAAAATGAAAGTAAATGAACAGGAATTAGGAGATAGAGAGACAGGGAGAAAAACACGGGTAGGAATGGGGGCAAGGTGGAGGAAGATTGGAGCTCAAGTTATAGAAGTGGTGAGCAAGTTTTAGGAGTAAAGTATCCCTAAATTAAATTTTAAGCTGCTTGTGTTCCTGCAAAGTAAAATCTTGAGTCTCCCTAAGCCTTCAGTAAAAATGTCTGTAAACACAAAGAGTCCCTCTGACTGCTGGATTGAGAATAGACTTGCAGAGAAGGGGGGGATATGTGACAGGAGTCTGCCATGGGGAAAGGCCTAAGTAGAGACAATACTTAGGACACTTTTGCAATGGTCCAGTCAAGAGATGGTGGTGGAAATGGACCAGTGTGATAGCAATGAAGGTGGAAAGACAGTCAGATTTGGATTATATTTTGAAGGTAGAAACCAACAAGATTTGTTGATAAATTTGGATGTGGGTGTGAGAGAAATAAGGGACTCAAGAAAGACTCCAAGTTCTGAGGAGCTGTAATGATGGAGTTGTCATATCCTGAAATGGGAAAAGTTGGAGGGGCAATTTCGTAGTAAAGATCAGAAGTTCTCTTTGGGCTGTATTAAGTATAAAATACATCTGAGACATCCCATTGGAGATGACCAGAGGTAATGGGATATACATATCTGAAGTTCAGGGAGCAGGGAGGCGAGGGGGAGGCAGTCTTTAAAAGCATATAGCTGGTAATAGAAGCCATGGGTTTATATAAGCTCACTCAGGGAAAGTACATAGAGTAAGAAGATAATATTATTACCAAGCCCAAGGAATACCAGCAATTAAAGTGTGGATAAAGAGGAGAATACAAAGAGATTGAGAAAGGACAAAAACCAGGAAGAGTGTGAAAAAGCAGAAGCTATTGAGAAAGAGTTTGAAAGATAGACTGGTCATTCAAATGCATTCAGTACCTTAAGAATCAAAACAATAATAACATAAGCCTGATATGATCCTGCAGAGAGAAAACCAGGGAGTAAATGCTCTCACCTCATTCTTCTCCCTCCCATCTCCTGGGACTCTCTGCTTTGGCTAAACTCAAAGAGAGGCCAAATAGTAAGGGACTTAGTTGATGTAAGCCACTGTTGGATGTTGAAATGATATTTATGTATTCACACTGTTACTTCACAGTGGCAAAATCAGCGATCAGCAGAGATAAATTAGCTTTTGACATATGTGTAGTACATTATGATTGACAGTTTTTTGTTCACTGTCACCTCAAAGCCGTGCTGTAGAAGAAAAGACTTGTTTATGTAGCTCCAATGTTGACAGGAAAAGATGCTTTGGAATTAATCCTCGTGGAGTTCCAGCTATGTATGCTGTAAAGAAAGGCATTGCTACACAGAGTTCAGAGAGTTTCAAAACTGCTCCATACGCAGTCTGTTCACATCCTGATCTTGACTTAGAATTGAAGGAAATAATTAAAATTGTAAATATAATCAAATAATTGCCATTGAGTTTGTACATATACGTGTGTATATGTATACATGTATGTGTATATCTTTCAGTATCCTTTGGGAAGAAACAGGCAGCAAATATGACTGCTTTCTACTGTGCCTTTTAAGGGCATTTTCTACTATCAGCATGTAGTTTAATAAGCACCCACAACTTAATGTCAAGATACATACTTTTGAAAAAAACCTATTGAACTTGTTGATTAGCTCTAGTATATAATTATCTTTAATGTTATAACCATAATACTAGTATACTATTTGTTTTTAAATGGTCATTTTGCTAATTGAATCAGACCTTTTAACTGTGAACTATTATCCAGGATGATGATCAGAAATCTCTAAGCATTCTTTCTGTATCTAGGTCTAGCCACGCCAGTAGACTTGAAGCTGAAGTTGATCCCTATCCTGCAGCACATGCACCATGATGCAATATTGGCGTCCAGTGCTCGTGAGCTCTTACAACAGCTAGTCACATCCTATCCTTCCAACAAAATGGTGATTGTTTCTTTGCACACCTTTACTCTGCTTGCAGCTTCATCTTTGGTTGATACGCCTAAGCAGGTAATGTCAATCTTCTTCAATTGCCTTTTCAATAAACTTGTGGGTTAAGTATACGCTAAAAAATAAGTAACCCATAAGTTTTGATAACATTAAGATCCCTTTCTCTGATAAAGATCAGAGAAGGTTTCATTTCCTTTTGCTTGCTTTTTTCCTCTGTTCATAGTGCTGATTCTTAGGAGCCTTGAGAGAAATGAGGGGGAGGTGGGGGTACGTGGCAGAGCATGGAGTTGGCGGGGAAAAAAAAGGGAAGAATTGAGTGTTTGAGGCCAGGTCTTGTGCTGAAACCTTGCAAGTTAAATGATAGTATATTTCTATACAAGAGGAGAAAGAGGCCCAAACATGGGCACATAGCGAATAAATGACAGGGCTGTAATTCGAAATGAGCCCTGTCTCAAATGTATGTTTCACTAACTTACACTGCATCCCTAATGATAATTTCAGTGACAGTATCATTCATGGAGTGACTTATTTCCTTTGTAGATTCAGCTTCTATTGCAGTATTTAAAGAATGACCCCAGGAAAGCAGTAAAGAGACTTGCTATTCAAGATCTGAAATTACTTGCCAGTAAAACACCACATACTTGGAGTAGGGAAAACATTCAGGTATGCAGAACTTTGAACATCAGTATTTTATATAGAAAAATAATATAGCATTATAATAGAGCATATTGTTTTGCTTTACATTTTTATATTGGATTGGCCAAAAGGTTTGTTTGGTTTTTTTCTGTAAGATTGCTCTAGTGGCATTTAGTTGTCTTTAACTTCATTCGAAACAATTCTGTTAGATTGTATGTGACAGCTGTCATATCAGTGTACATTTAATACAAGACTTATCAAAATTGGTGAATTTTTGTGTAGCCATTTTAATATTGAAGATGGAAGAAAAAAGCAACTTTTTTGACCTATTATGCTTTATTATTTCAAGAAAGGTAAAAACGCAAAAAAAGATTTGTGCAGTGTATGAGAAGGTGCTGTCACTAACTGAACGTGTCAAAAGTGGTTTGTGAGGTTTTGTGCTGGAGATTT
Organism: Physeter macrocephalus; assembly: GCF_002837175.3. NCBI lineage: Eukaryota > Metazoa > Chordata > Mammalia > Artiodactyla > Physeteridae > Physeter > Physeter macrocephalus. The sequence continues at coordinate 33,863,309 of NC_041217.1, forward strand.
CTTGCTGGACGTTGCTCCACGGTTGGATACCCCAGTTGAAGTTGATAGCCATCAAATCGAGACATTAATTGAGAACAATCAACATTATACCTCACAGAAGATAGCTGACATACTCAAAATATCCAATCAAGCATTGAAAATCATTTACACTAGCTTGGTTATGTTAATCGCTTTGATGTTTGGGTTCCATATAAGTTATATTTCCACATGCGATTCTCTACTTAAACGTAACAAAAACGTTCCGTTATTAAAATAAATTGTGTATATGTATAGCTGATTCACTTTGTTATACAGCAGAAACTAACACAACATTGTAAAGCAATTACACTGCAATAAAGATGTTAAAAAAAAAAAACCAAATTGTGACAGGCGATGAAAAGTGGATACTGTACAATAATGTGGAACGGAAGAGATCGTGGGGCAAGCGAAAGGAACCACCGCCAACCACACCAAAGGCCAGTCTTCATCCAGAGAAGGCACCTTCCGGGAAACCAAAGGATTAATTGCAACAAGTACTACTCCCAATTAGACCAACTGAAAGTAGCACTCGACGAAAAGTGTCTAGAATTAGTGAGTAGACTAATCTTTCATCAGGATAATGCAAGACAGAATGTTTCTTTGATGACCAGGCAAAAACTGTTACAGCTTGGCTAAGAAGTTCTGACTCATCCGCTGTTTTCACCAGACAGTGCACCTTCGGATTCCCATTTATTTTGGTCTTTACAAAATTCTCTTAATGGAAAAAATTTCAATTCCCTGGAAGACTGTAAAAGGCACCTGGAACAGTTCTTTGCTCAAAAAGATAAAACGTTTTGGGAAGATGGAATTATGAAGTTGCCTAAAAAATGACAGAAGGTAGTGGCACGAAAGGGTGAATATGTTGTTCAGTAAAGTTTTTGGTGGAAATGAAAAAGGTGTCTTTTAGTTTTACTTACAAACCGAAGGCACTTTTTGGCCAACCCAATATTATCTTTGTCTTTTTCTAAGTGTTTCAATCTAAAAAATTTCTAAGAGCATTGTTGATATTGGTGGCAGAAGTTAAAAGTGGCAAAGTAAATATATAAAACTTCTTTCTTTTTATCCCTTTCTTTTTTTTTCCAGTTTTATTGAGATAAAATTGACAGAGCATTGTATAAGTTTTAGGTATACAGTGTAATGATTTGACTTACATCATGAAATTATTACACAATAAGTTTAGTGAACATCCATCATCTCATAGATACAAAATTAAAGAATTTAAAAAATATTTTTTTGTGTGATAAGAACTCTTAGAATTTACTTTCTTAACAACTTTCATACATAACTTAACAGCAGTGTTAATTATATTTATCATGCTATACATTACATTCCTGGTACTTATTTATCTTATAACTGGAAGTTTGTGCCTTTTGGCTGCTTTCATCCAACTACCCCCTGCCTCTGGTAACCACAAATCTGATCTCTTTTTCTATGAGTTTGTTTGTGTGCTTGCTTTTGAAGTATAACTGAGCTACAACACTGTGTTAGTTCCTGTTACACAACATAGTAATCTTTTTCTATACATTTCAAAATGATCACCATGATAAGTCTAGCTGTGTCACCATTCAAAGATATTACTTAGTTATTGAAAAATTTACATCCTTTAATGTTTAGGTTTGTTTTAGTGAATTAGACTTGCCTCTCAGTTTATTTTTAATTGTCCCATAGCAGCACCAAGGCTAATTGAGAAGCCCAGTTAAATTGTTTATTTTATTCTTGTCTCCTTTACTCAATTTAGGGAGAACAGTTTTGGTGCTGACTGTATTCATTAGAGAAAGGTACTAGATGGGTAACTTAGCGAACTGTATTTCTCCTTTTCACACAGAGGAAAAGACATTCTTAAGTTTTCTTTTGTAAATACAAGAACAGATCTCAATCTCTAGACTTTTAATGTGACATCTTTTATAGCATTTCCTAGGTTAAATTAATGTTTTATATTTATTTTTTCTCAAAGTGGAACCCTATTTGTTTACCCATCACTGATGACAAATGCACCACTTTTAAAAAAATGCTGCTTAAAGTGAAATGGAAAATTGTCAGAAATAAATCTTACTTTCATGGATTTTATTATCTCTTGGTATGATCATAGCTAGTGTAACAAAAACCTCTGAATTTCAGATTATGAAAACTGAGCTGCTGTGTTTTTTTGTTTGCAATTTTCTAAACATGTTTTGGTATATTATGATTGATAGTCACAAATATCCCAAGATTTAAGGACAGTAATTAGTATTTGCACTTAATAGATGAGCAAATTAGGGTTCAGAGAGACTTAATATGCTTAAGAGAACTTCTTAAGAGGACTTAATTAAGAATTAAGAGAGCTCTGTCCTCTGGTGTTTTTTTCTACTAAACATATTATCCAAGAAGAGAAAGTGCTCAGTCACTTAGGGAACCAAACCAAGTGAGAGCACTGTATTATTCTGTCTCATTTCTTTCCTTATTTTGAGATAAATCACACATACAAAAAAGTATGTACAATGTATATTTAATAGTTTAAATAATAATTGTAAATCAAAACCCATGTAACCACCATCCAGCTAGAAAGAGAACACTGCAAAATCACAGAACCCTGCTTCCTTCTCTCACATGGTTCTCTCTGATCAGAGCCTTAATACCCACCCAATGGAAACCACTCTTGACCTTTGTGATAATTATTTCTTTGCTCTTTATAGCTTTACAACCTATATATATGCCTCCCTAAAAATATTGTTTAGTTTTGTTTGTTTTTACTTCTTTTGCTCGACATTATACTGATGAGACTCGTACATGTGGTTGCATGTTTTTTTCCTTTAACTGCTATACAGTTGTCCCTTGACATCTTTGGGGGATTGGTTCCAGTACCCCCTGCTGAATACCAAAATCCTCAGATGCTCAAGTTCCTTATATAAAATGGTATAGTTTTTGCATATAACCTATGTATATCCTCCTATATACTTTAAATCATCTTTAGATTACTTACAATACCTAATACAATGCAAATATTATGTAAGTAGTTATAAATAAAATGTAAATGCAGTGTAAATAGTTGCCCTTTCCATGCTCTGAAATGGTTAAGAGCTATGACGTAAGAATTTTCTGTCTTCTGAGGGTATATCTTTAAAAGTGCCATAAGTCCATCTGAACCTGGAACTTCTTCCAGGGATAGAGTTTTGAGAATATTTCCAATTACTTACATGGTTATTGCCTTATCAAAGTTTTCTACCTCTTGAATCTGTTTTGATAATTTGTTTTCCATTTAATTTATTTTGCAGATTCATTAGTATCAGTATAAAGAACCTTTATAATTTTTACTATCTCCATGTTTAAAGTTTTATCTTTATTTTATTCTTACTATTGTGTTTGTGTTTATATTCCCCTTTTCTTGCCAGAAGCATGGCTCTCTTGTGCCTTTCAAGTGGTTGGTACGTTTATTTTTATTCTTCTGTTTAATAATGAAAGCACTTAAGGCTATTAATTTTCCTCTTAGTGCAGGTTGGCCACATTCCATAAATTACAACTTTCAGTGTTCCCATTGCCATTAATTTGAAATGCACTTTTTAAGTCAGATTTTGTGGTATAATTTATTTACAGAAACTTTTCTAGGTATACAGTTCTAGATATGCAGTTCAAATTTTGACAGATGTATACAGTTGTGTAACTACCACCACAATTGTGATATAGAACATTTTCAAATCACTCCAGAGTTCCTTCAGGCCCCTCTAGTCAGTCTTTCCCCTAACCCCTGACTAGTACTGAACTGATTTCTATCCCTATAGTTTTGCCTTTCCAAAATATAAATGGAATCATACAATATATAGCCTTTTGGGTAGGCTTCTTTTGCTTAACATAATGCTTAGCATAATTCATTCATGTTGTTACATGAAGCAGTAGTTTGTTCTCTTTTACTGCTGAGTAGTATCCTAGTGTATGGACCATAGTTTATTTATCCGTTGATGGCTTCATGGACATTTGAATCGTTTCCAGTTTTGGGGTTTTTTTTTTTTTTTGCTATTATAAATAAAGCTTCTATTGTACAGATCTTTGTAGGACATTTCTTGGGTAAATACCTAGGAGTAGAATTGTTGGGTTGTGTGGTAAATGTATGTTTAACTTTGTAAGAAACTGCCAAACTGTTTTCTATAATGGCTGTACCATTTTACATACTCACCGGCAATGTATGAGTTGTAGTTCTTTATCCTTGCTAGCACTTTTTATTGTATGGTTTTGTAATTTTAGCCTTTTGAATAGTTGTGTAGTGGTATCCCATCGTGGTTTTAATTTGCGTTTCCCTAATGACAAATGATGTTAAACATCTTATAGGCTTGTCATCCAGATCTCTTCTTTAGTGAAGTGCCTGCTCTAATCTTTTATGCTTTTTTTTTTTAGGTTTTCTTCTTGTTACTGAGCTCCTTATATATTCCAGATACAAGTACTTTTATCAGATGTGTATTTTGCAGATATTTTCTGCCAGTATGTGCCTTGAATACAGTATCTTTTGAAGAACAGAAGTTTTTTTGTTTTGATGAAATACAGTTTATCAATTTTTTTTTTTCCTTTTGGGGTTGTATTTTTGTTTTTTATCTAGGAAGTCTTTACCTAACCCAAAGTCTCAAAGATTTTCTCATATATTTTCTTCTAGAAGTTTTATAGTTTTAACTTTTATCTTTAGCTCTATGTAATCCATTTTGAGTTGACTCTTGTATATGGTGCAAGGTAGCAATCGAGGTATGTTTGGATAGCCAGGTGTTCCAGCACCATTTGTTAAAAAGACTATCCTTTCTCTGTGAATTACCTTAGCATCTTTGTTGAAAATGAGTTGACCTTATCCATACAGGTCTATTTCTGGATTCTGTTCTGTTCCTTTTGTCCGTGTATCTGTTCTTAAGCCAATAGCACACAATTTTGATTTCTGTAGCTTGGAATTCTGTAAGTCTTGGCATCAGGTAGTGTGAGTCCTCTACCTTTGTATTTCTTTATTTTGGATGTTCTCGGTCCTTTGCCTTTCCATACAAAATTTCAAACCAATTTGTCAATTTCTACAAAAAAGTCTGCTAGGATTTTGATTGGTATTTGCATCTATAGATCAATTTGGAAAGAATTGACATCTTAATAGTATTGAGTTTTCTAATCTATGAACATGGCATATCTCTCCATTTATTTAGATCTTCCTCAATTTCTCATCAGTGGTTTTTAGTTTTCAGTGTACAAATTTTGCTCATATTCTGTGAGATATTCCTAGGTGTTTCATGGTTTTTGGTTGCAGAATCATCCCTCTGTATCACATCTGCTGATTCAGCCAACCATCAATGACTCAAAAAAGTATTCCAAAAAAAATCCCAGGAAGTCCCCAAAAGCAAAACTTGAATTTGCCAACTGCCAGCAATTATTTACATAGCATTTACATTGTGTTAGGTATTATAAGTAATCTAGAGATGATTTAAAGTATGTGGGAGGATGTGCGTATGCAATTTATATGCAAATACTACACCAGTAGTATTTGAGCATCTGTAGATTTTGGTATCCGCAGCAGGGAGTGGGGGGTCCTGGAACCCCTGCAGATACTGAGGGGCGACTGTATTGTAAATGATTTTGTTCTTTTAGTTTCCGTGAGAGCAGTTTTGATTTCCTCTTTGACCATGGAATTAGTTTAAATAATGTTTTTATCCCCTTTTTTCTTATTCTTCTTTTATCCCATTTATTAAGATGTAACTGACATACATCACATACATAAGTTTAAGCATAATGGTTTGACTTACAAATATTATGAAATGATTAACACACTAAGTTTAGTTAGCATCCATCATCTCATATAGATAAAAAGAAAAACAAGAAAAAAATTTTTTTTTCCTTGTGATGAGGACTCTTAAGATTTACGGTAACAGTCTTCCTATATATCGTACAGCAGTGTTAACTACAGTCATCATGTTGTGCATTACATCCCTAGTACTTATTTTTCTTATGACTGGAAGTTTCTGTTTTTGATGTGATAAGCTTTTTATATTTGTAGATGGAATTTTTGTTGTTGCTAACCTTTTGTTATTCCTAATTTTACGGTTTCTTTGTGGCGCAGTGTAGGATCATTTTTTGTAAACAGTTCATAGAATTTGAAAAGATGGTATATTTTCTGTATAATGTAATATATATATTAAGTAATACAGATAAATAATATATATATTATGTTACTATATATTATTAATATATATTTCAGTATAAAACTGTATGAATCTTATTGATACTACTCAAGTATACTATATCTTAAGTTAGTTTCTCTTTTTGATCTGTGAAGTTTTGATATTCATTAGCTTCTCATGCCAATTTATATGTAACCATTTTAATTTAAAAATCTTAATGCTATCTTGTTCCACAGATAGAACTTGTATTAATGTAAAAGAATCCTCTCTCCTATTTAAAGCTATTTTGGCCTCAAGTTCTTTATGTAATATTAATATTGCCTCTTGTTTATTTTTCTTTCCACATATCTATCAGGTCTTTGCCAATTTTGTTATCCTCAACCTTTCTCTGTCATTTAGGTTTGATTCTTATAAATAGCATATAATTAGATTTACCTCTTTAAACTTAATCTGAGTCTTTTTTAGTAGTGTAACTTATTTACATTTATTGATGTAACTGAGTTTTTGTACTTCTTTTATAAACAGTCTTATTTTAGACTGTTTACAATGTGTCCTTTTTTGTTTCCTTTGTTTCATTACTTTGTTATTTTGATCAAGTTTTCACTGTTCCTTTATTCTCTAGTGAATTAAAAAGATTTTAGCATGGTAATTTAACATTATTCTTACTTTACCTACCTCTGTATTTAATATATTAATATAAGAACTTGTGTATCTCTATTAAGAATGAAAAGTATGGTGGTTGAAATGTTGCAAATTTTAGCAGACTTAAATTCTCCTCTTTTCTACTCCCCTTCATTCCCTCCTCCCCCGTATGTTGTTAAAATAATCTGAAATTTAATTACCAGTTACTTTTTTTATACTACGCAGTTATCGTATGAAATTTTTTAAATAATATTTGCATTGAACTTCACAACCACAATAATGGTTACTTACGTGTTAACTGTTTTGTTGATTTCACAGCTTACAAGTATTTCTTCAGTATACCATATCTTCCCTGAAGTTTTTTGTTCTGATTTATCTTTATCTTTCTTGTGGCTTTTTTCTTTAGTTCTTTTTAATTGAAAATAAATGTTATTAAATATTTGTCTCTCCCACAAAGAATTTTTTCCCACTGTGCCTGAAATCTGAGCATATTGATTTTAATTAAATGGATGTGGTCAAATAATCATTTTTTCAAAGCCTGGGTGTATTTTTGAAAATATTGAAATAGAGCAGAAGAAAACAGTTCTAATGATTTAACCTTTACAACGTAATAGCTTGTTGATTTCAAATTTAAATTTTACTCTCAGTCACCAAGAGTAATTATTTTTCTTCAAGGTTTTCCTCCCTCCTTCTTTTCTTTCTTCATTCTTTCCTTCCTTTCTTCCTCTCAGCCAGTCTTATCACTGCTGATTGAGTTTTTGGTATTTCAGGTGCAAATTGTGTGCATTCTATTGCTATTTTTACGGGTGTGTTGGTAGGTATTATAATTTCCACCTGTAATCAGATATTCCAGGTTTAAAGGAAATACTTTCATTCCGAAAGTCTTAAAAACCTGAAGGAAGGAAGGGCCTAAATCAAGGCCCAAGGATAGCGTATTATTGTTAAGGTAGTCAAAAACAAATAATTTCATAGGAACAAAAATATTTTTTCATGTGTTTGTATTTCTCTTTGGATTTTTTTTATATGTCTTGCTATAATATCCATTTGTGTTGATCAATATTAATAGTTGACACTATTCTGGTGTTATTGTCTTATCTGAAGAGGTTGATTTATGCAACCTGTCTGTTACACAGCAAAAGATTATTTGTTCTGGGTATTCTCAAAGACATAATTTTATTTTTGACTTGATCTCTCCTAAGATTTCTGATTGTATCTTACCTGATCCTAGGAGGAATGACAAGTTAAACATGAGAATTAGCTCTTTTAATAATCTTTTTCTTTTTGTAGTTAGTACAGTGGAGACATAGAAAATTTAGAGGTATTATGTCTCTGGCAGAGTACTTTTGTTTATTTATTTTTAATTGAAGTATGGTTAACATACAATATTATATTAGTTTCAGGTGTATAACATAGTGATTCAATATTTAAATACATTATGAAATGATCACCACAATAAATCTAGTAACCATTTGTCCTCATACAGAGTTACTACAGTATTATTGACCATGTTTCTTATGCTGTACATCATATGCCGTGACTTATTATATGACTGAGAGTTTGTACCTCTTAATCCCCTTCACAGAGTACTATTAACATGACATTTTTCTTTATTTTGAAGATTATCAACTTTTTGCCATGCTTTTCTGGAACACATCCCTGGTGGCCAGTCCCATTCTAGAGTAGAGGAGAAACCCCCATTTAGGAGCTGACCCAGAAAACAGTAATTCAGGACAGAGCCTCAGTTGATCAGTGAGTTAAACCAGCCTGGAGAGAGAAATTCAGACCAAATAGTCAGTGACAGTGACAGTGGTGGTGTGTGAGAAAGGGGGCTCCATTTGAAGAGTTAGATTTTTCCTTTTTGTTTATTTGAAAAATGGTCCTGGTAAGAACAATTTTGTAATAGGTAGCATCCTTGAAACAGAAACTTGAACCATATTTCATCGTTGAAATATGACTGATGTGCTATTTCTGGGGAACTTTGGTGTGCTCCGTTAAGCTGACTACATTGAATTAATGGACCTTTAAACCAGTATGTAATTGCAGAGAGCATTTTAGGTATCCAATACTGTGCAAAGTGACAGAAATGAGAAGATAACACTGTAGATAATTTTATAGATTTTCTAACACGTTGTTCAATTTTTTAAATGGTAAATCTTTTCTTCTTTAAAATTATTAATATCATCTTATGTAACATGTCTCAACCTTCTTGATTATCCCAAAGGTTTAAATATCTGTTATACATAGAGCACTTTATAAGACATAATTTTGATTATGTGTAAATACAGGACATAACCTATGGGGCTATTTGGTTAATAATTTTATTCCCAAGTACAAACTAACAGTACAAGGCAGAACAGTTTAGGCAGTAAAAAGTGGATAAATGGAAGTAGCCTATGTATTTAAATAAATAAATTAAAACTGTAATATTACCTAATGGCAATGACTTTTTTTTTCTTTTGTAAAAGTTTTCTTGTGAACTTCAAAAATAGCATCTATATCTGCTTTTATATCTTCATTCCCTACTCTTTCTTTAACACACTTGCTTATAGGTCTGTTTCCTTATTACTTTGCTTAGTTGCTTAAAAGATCACCAGTGTTCTTCTTAATGCTAAATCCAGAGCCTTTTTCTGCCTTTATCATCTTTCCTTTTGATACATTGGACACTGTCAGCCTCCCCCTTCTTTGGTCCTTAACTGTCCTCACTTACTCTTCCCACTCTCTGAACTGCACCTTCTCTGGATTCTTCACTCCCCCTTTTCCTGAGAGTTGAATCTTTGAGTTGAATTCAGTCTAAGCTCTTTCTTCCATTTCTTCTCTGCCACTCTGAGGGCTTCCCTTAATATAAGCACATGCGTCCTCTAACAATCTAGTCCTCTTACCTGAGCTCAGTTGCTCTCCAGCATAGTAGCTTGCAGAGGTTGTGAAGTGCTTTGACTCTCAGTAGCTGTTTAATCTTACAGACAATAGATGTCACCGCCCGTCTTTTATTTTAAACTTCACTTCCTTTCTTTGCCAGTATATTCATGTGTCAAAATTCAAATGCTACAAAAGGCTATATAGTAAAATATTCCCACTTTTCTGCCGTCCACTCAGCTCCTTTGCCCAGTGGCAACCAGTGTCTAATTTTTAAAATGTTTTTCCAGAGATGTATAAATTCTGTATAAATCTTTACCCCCATTTTACAGACAAAGAAGTTGAGACTCAAAGATTTCAGTAATTGGCTCAGATCACAGAGATGGTGAGCGGCAAAGCCAGAATTCTAATGAGAGTCTTCCAGTTAAAAATCTGCGACATCTCAGATTCCAAATGCCTGGTGGATATTTCCTCTTGGACTTCATATCTCTTTTCTGTTTTCTGTTCTTACTCAAAAATTAGTTTATCCGCATAAATTCTCAGTCTTTGTAAATGGAACCAACATTCTCTGGTCATCAGTTTTGAAATTTTATAATAATAATATCCTTCTTCTTGTTCATTCCCTCATATACAGTCTCCTTCAAAATGTCTTATCTTTATCTTTCTTGTGGCTTTTTTCTTTAGTTCTTTTTAATTGAAAATAAATGTTATTAAATATTTGTCTCTCCCACAAAGAATTTTTTCCCACTGTGCCTGAAATCTGAGCATATTGATTTTAATTAAATGGATGTGGTCAAATAATCATTTTTTCAAAGCCTGGGTGTATTTTTGAAAATATTGAAATAGAGCAGAAGAAAACAGTTCTAATGATTTAACCTTTACAACGTAATAGCTTGTTGATTTCAAATTTAAATTTTACTCTCAGTCACCAAGAGTAATTATTTTTCTTCAAGGTTTTCCTCCCTCCTTCTTTTCTTTCTTCATTCTTTCCTTCCTTTCTTCCTCTCAGCCAGTCTTATCACTGCTGATTGAGTTTTTGGTATTTCAGGTGCAAATTGTGTGCATTCTATTGCTATTTTTACGGGTGTGTTGGTAGGTATTATAATTTCCACCTGTAATCAGATATTCCAGGTTTAAAGGAAATACTTTCATTCCGAAAGTCTTAAAAACCTGAAGGAAGGAAGGGCCTAAATCAAGGCCCAAGGATAGCGTATTATTGTTAAGGTAGTCAAAAACAAATAATTTCATAGGAACAAAAATATTTTTTCATGTGTTTGTATTTCTCTTTGGATTTTTTTTATATGTCTTGCTATAATATCCATTTGTGTTGATCAATATTAATAGTTGACACTATTCTGGTGTTATTGTCTTATCTGAAGAGGTTGATTTATGCAACCTGTCTGTTACACAGCAAAAGATTATTTGTTCTGGGTATTCTCAAAGACATAATTTTATTTTTGACTTGATCTCTCCTAAGATTTCTGATTGTATCTTACCTGATCCTAGGAGGAATGACAAGTTAAACATGAGAATTAGCTCTTTTAATAATCTTTTTCTTTTTGTAGTTAGTACAGTGGAGACATAGAAAATTTAGAGGTATTATGTCTCTGGCAGAGTACTTTTGTTTATTTATTTTTAATTGAAGTATGGTTAACATACAATATTATATTAGTTTCAGGTGTATAACATAGTGATTCAATATTTAAATACATTATGAAATGATCACCACAATAAATCTAGTAACCATTTGTCCTCATACAGAGTTACTACAGTATTATTGACCATGTTTCTTATGCTGTACATCATATGCCGTGACTTATTATATGACTGAGAGTTTGTACCTCTTAATCCCCTTCACAGAGTACTATTAACATGACATTTTTCTTTATTTTGAAGATTATCAACTTTTTGCCATGCTTTTCTGGAACACATCCCTGGTGGCCAGTCCCATTCTAGAGTAGAGGAGAAACCCCCATTTAGGAGCTGACCCAGAAAACAGTAATTCAGGACAGAGCCTCAGTTGATCAGTGAGTTAAACCAGCCTGGAGAGAGAAATTCAGACCAAATAGTCAGTGACAGTGACAGTGGTGGTGTGTGAGAAAGGGGGCTCCATTTGAAGAGTTAGATTTTTCCTTTTTGTTTATTTGAAAAGTGGTCCTGGTAAGAACAATTTTGTAATAGGTAGCATCCTTGAAACAGAAACTTGAACCATATTTCATCGTTGAAATATGACTGATGTGCTATTTCTGGGGAACTTTGGTGTGCTCCGTTAAGCTGACTACATTGAATTAATGGACCTTTAAACCAGTATGTAATTGCAGAGAGCATTTTAGGTATCCAATACTGTGCAAAGTGACAGAAATGAGAAGATAACACTGTAGATAATTTTATAGATTTTCTAACACGTTGTTCAATTTTTTAAATGGTAAATCTTTTCTTCTTTAAAATTATTAATATCATCTTATGTAACATGTCTCAACCTTCTTGATTATCCCAAAGGTTTAAATATCTGTTATACATAGAGCACTTTATAAGACATAATTTTGATTATGTGTAAATACAGGACATAACCTATGGGGCTATTTGGTTAATAATTTTATTCCCAAGTACAAACTAACAGTACAAGGCAGAACAGTTTAGGCAGTAAAAAGTGGATAAATGGAAGTAGCCTATGTATTTAAATAAATAAATTAAAACTGTAATATTACCTAATGGCAATGACTTTTTTTTTCTTTTGTAAAAGTTTTCTTGTGAACTTCAAAAATAGCATCTATATCTGCTTTTATATCTTCATTCCCTACTCTTTCTTTAACACACTTGCTTATAGGTCTGTTTCCTTATTACTTTGCTTAGTTGCTTAAAAGATCACCAGTGTTCTTCTTAATGCTAAATCCAGAGCCTTTTTCTGCCTTTATCATCTTTCCTTTTGATACATTGGACACTGTCAGCCTCCCCCTTCTTTGGTCCTTAACTGTCCTCACTTACTCTTCCCACTCTCTGAACTGCACCTTCTCTGGATTCTTCACTCCCCCTTTTCCTGAGAGTTGAATCTTTGAGTTGAATTCAGTCTAAGCTCTTTCTTCCATTTCTTCTCTGCCACTCTGAGGGCTTCCCTTAATATAAGCACATGCGTCCTCTAACAATCTAGTCCTCTTACCTGAGCTCAGTTGCTCTCCAGCATAGTAGCTTGCAGAGGTTGTGAAGTGCTTTGACTCTCAGTAGCTGTTTAATCTTACAGACAATAGATGTCACCGCCCGTCTTTTATTTTAAACTTCACTTCCTTTCTTTGCCAGTATATTCATGTGTCAAAATTCAAATGCTACAAAAGGCTATATAGTAAAATATTCCCACTTTTCTGCCGTCCACTCAGCTCCTTTGCCCAGTGGCAACCAGTGTCTAATTTTTAAAATGTTTTTCCAGAGATGTATAAATTCTGTATAAATCTTTACCCCCATTTTACAGACAAAGAAGTTGAGACTCAAAGATTTCAGTAATTGGCTCAGATCACAGAGATGGTGAGCGGCAAAGCCAGAATTCTAATGAGAGTCTTCCAGTTAAAAATCTGCGACATCTCAGATTCCAAATGCCTGGTGGATATTTCCTCTTGGACTTCATATCTCTTTTCTGTTTTCTGTTCTTACTCAAAAATTAGTTTATCCGCATAAATTCTCAGTCTTTGTAAATGGAACCAACATTCTCTGGTCATCAGTTTTGAAATTTTATAATAATAATTGTATCCTTCTTGTTCATTCCCTCATATACAGTCTCCTTCAAAATGTCTCTCATATTTATCCTCTACTCTCTATTCCTGCCACCGAGTTTTAGTTCAGGCCATCACCAATCACCACCTGCTTGGATTACTGCCATAAGCTACAGGATGGCTCCTTACCTCTCAACTTTCTTTGTTAACTTGTTCTGTTTACCATTGCCAGAATAATCTTCCTAACACTTTAGATGACGTTATTCCTTTCCAGTGGCTTCCTTTATCCTTTCTCATCCTGTTTAAATTACTCTGCCTAACATTCAAGGCCCTCTAGAATCTGGCCTAATCTTCCCTACTCAATATTTCTCTCTCTTACCCTTCATGCCTTTTGGATATATCTCCTCTTACCGCAAATAAACACTTCATATTCTGGCCTTATTGCCCCAGTTCTTGTTTGTATCACATAGACTGTCTTCCCTTCCATTACCAAAAACCTACTTTGTGTTTCAAGTCCATTTCCATGCCTTCCACAGTAATGTTTGCTGCTGCTGCTATTTTTGTTATTAACTAAGTTTTTCTTTCAATTGAAAAAGTATACATGCACGTGATAAAAAACAGAGTTCATAGGTGTGCAGTGAGAAAAATATAAGTGTCTTCCATCTCTTCCCCTCAGGTCTCCTCTGTAGAGGTGATCACTGTTACTAGTTTCTTAGGTATCCTTCCTGAATTTTTTCATCCACACGCAAGCATGTGTATGTCCCATCTTTTTTCTGTACAAATGCACATATACTCTATGCATGTTAAGAACTTCTTGTCACTTAAGAATGCATCTTGGGGGGGCTTCCCTGGTGGCGCAGTGGTTAAGAACCCACCTGCCATTGCAGGGGACACAGGTTTGAGCCCTGGTCCCGGAGGATCCCACATGCCACGGTGCAACTAGGCCCGTGCGCCACAACTGCTGAGCCTGCGCTCTAGAGCCCGTGAGCCACAACTACTGAACCTGAGTGCCACAGCTGCTGAGGTTCATGCGCCTAGAGCCCATGCTCCACAACAAGAGAAGCTGCCACAATGAGAAGCCCGCCCACCGCAATGAAGAGTGGGCCCTGCTCACCACAACTAGAGAAGAGCCTGCACACATCAATGAAGACCCAACGCAGCCAAAAATACAATAAATTTAAAAAAAAAAAAGAATGCATCTTGGGAACATCTCATATTAGCACATAAATCTACTGCATTCTTTTACCAGCTGTGTGGTACTCTCTCTTTATTCCCAGTCCCACACTGCTGGACGTTAGAGTTGTTTCCAGTATTTTTGCTGTTGCCATTTACATTGCTCCATTGACGAGTTTGTTAAAAAAAGTTGCCTTTGTGAACATAAATTTCTAAAAGAGGAATTTGATATATATATATATCAGTGATATATATATATGTTAAAAAATTTTTTATATTTATTGCCAATTACCCATCAATGAGATTTACACCCTTTTAGCTTTCTATCAGCAGTGTGTGAGTTCCTATTTCCCCCACGCTGTTTTCAGTGTTATGTATTATTAAACTTTAATCTTGGCCAATCAGATTGGTGAAAGCAACTCATTTTAATTTAAATTTTTCAAATTATGAGTGAGGTTTAACGTCTTATATTTTTAAAACATTTATATAAATTCTGTGAACTACTGATTTTTCTTTTGGGCTGCTTGCCTATTTATTACTAAGAACTTTTTATAAAGATTATTGGGCCTTTGTTGATCTTACATAAGTTTTTTTCCCCAATTTTGGCACTTATCTTTTCACTTTTTCTTTTCCCATGTTAAATCTTAGTACTTTTTACAGTTTTGTTTTTCATTTGCCATAAAAAGGAAACAAGAATCAAGTTTTTTATCCAGATGACTGGCCAGTTGCCCTTGAACTGCGTATTGAATAGTAAATGCCATTATCATATATTAAATTCTGTGTGTATTTGAATCTATTTCTGGGACGAGTTCTCTTTTGATTTCTGTCCACAAGTGGGAGAAACTTATTTTATTCCTATAGGTTACATTTTAATATTTGGTAAGGCTTGTTTTGTTTGTCCTTATACTTTGTCAGAATTTTCTGCATATTTTCTGATTTGTAAACAGGTTATCTAAGTTCTCCCCTCCCCCCAAGATCTGTTGATATTTTTATCGGGGTCATATTAAATTTATTGTTTAACCCTTTCTGAAATTTTATTTTATTTTATTGAAGAATGTTTTCTTTCTTTTTAAAAAAATTTCTTATTTTTTTGGCCACATGACTTTTTTAAAATTTCTTCTTTTTTTGGCCACGCCATGTGGCCTGCGGATCTTAGTTCCCCAACCAGGGATCAGTCCCACGCCCCCTGCAGTGGAAGCACAGAGTCTTAACCACTGGACCGCCAGGGAAGTCCCTGAAATTTTATTTTTAATTGTTCCCCTAGTCTTTCAATTTTGCTCATTTTCTGAAACTTTGTCTTTGTGAGAGAATGGGAGTTGGTTTAATTTAACAGGACAGTTATTTGACCATTTACATTACATGCAGTAATGTTATAGAGTCCTAAGAGTAAGTGTACAGGATGAACCAAGACTCACTGTACTAGGAACACATATTCAAGGTTAACTACAGTGAAAAAAAACCTAGCATCTTGATTTTGGTAATACTTCAGATCACCTTAGTCAAGCGGAGAGTAAATGACCTGAAATGGAGGAGGATAGATAGATAGCTCACTCACTTATTAGCTAGATAGAATGCTACACTCTCTTATTTAAAAAAAAAAAAAAATATATATATATATATATACATATATATATATACACACACACATATATACATATGAACTAATATCTGTCAGATAAGCAAAATATATTGGAGGTTCTGCTTGTGAGGACTAAACAGTACATAATTCATAGTGATCTTAATAAAAAGTCATTCATGATGACTTTTTTTTAATAAACTTTATTTTTTAGAATAGGTATAGATCTACAGAAAAATGGAGACCGTAGTACAAAGGACTCCCACATACCCACATCCAGTTTCCCCAATTATTGATATTTTACATGAGTATGGTATATTTGTTACACTCAGTGAACCAGTATTGGTACATTATTATTATTAACCAAAGCTCATACTCTGTTCTGATTTCTTTAGTTTTTACCCAGTGTCTTTTTTTTGTTCCAGATCCCATGTAGGATATAACATTATATTTAGCTAATGTGTCTCCTAAGGTTCCTCTTGGCTGTGGCAGTTTGAAGTTTTTTATCATGGAAAAAAGGATATAATTTTTCTAAAGGCTAGAAAATTTAAAACGAGTAGACAATTTTAAGGTATACTCATGTTTTAACTTCTGTATTCCTTTCTCTACTGCATTTCAGTCACTCTGTGAATGTGCCCTCCAAACTCCTTATGACAGCTTGAAACTTGGGATGTTGTCTGTTCTTTCCACGCTGTCAGGGACCATCGCCGTCAAACATTACTTCAGCATAGCTTCAGGTAAAGAGAAGAAAGGAGATAATATATGGATAACATGCTAATCCTTTATTCATGTTGATATTTCAAGTCGTTTCCTCTGTAAAGCTTTAAATCAGGAAAGGTGTCAATTTCACATGGTTATATGTTAGGAATTTCTTTGAAAATGATTTCTTAACTAATTCGTAAGATAATGAAATCTTGCATCTTTGATCTTAACGCTGTAGTTTTTCTCGATTTGCCCTTTTTTGCATTATATGTGGATGAAACAGTATTTTTGAGGGTGCTTAAAATAGCTGGTTTGCTTTTGTATGTCTGACTTAAAATGCCCTTTGGATTTAAGTATATTTCAAAGGCCAAGCGGTGGTAAATTTTAAAAGCAAATGTCATGTGCTTCCTTTTAGGCATATGTTATCCTTCTGGAAAATGATTAAAATAAAACTTTACCCCAGTTCAATAATGCTTTCCTAGTTGTCTGTTTAATATGATTTAACTCCAAAATGCGTTTGTTAATGCCCTGTGAGGAGCTTGCTTACATAACAGACTTAAGGCTAAAGTTTTTTGTTGTTTTATACTCTTTGGAATGATGCACAAGAAATATGACATTAGGTGCATGAGGAAGACTTTTCTCTTACTGACTTTCTACCTTTTTCTGCTATTGGTTGAACCTTTTGAACCCTGTGAATTTATCTTAGTAAATTGTTTCTAAGTAAAAAAATTGAAAATAATAATTTTATTCCAAAAACAATTGACACAGAAAAATGCTCACAAATATTATATTTTAAAGGTAGAAATTGGAAGTATCTACTTATCCTGATTATATATGAATTTTTAAATTGTATTGGTGTGCATGGGGGAAAAAGATTTTTTAAAGTATTCCTGAAAGTTAATAATAAGGTCATGCTGGTTTGTGGGTTTGGGGATGATTTTTGTTATTTTCTTTGGGTTTTTCTGTTTTTCTCCCCAAGTTTTCTTTAATATCTTGATGAGAAAAAAAAGTAAGTTCCAAAACATGTTTGTAAATTTATAGATGAGTCTGCATTGTCCATATCACATGGGCAAGAAAAAGAATGGAGGAAATTACAATTTCCATGGTTTTATAAAGAGAACTCATAGGTTCATCTTTCAAATGTTTTGCCTATTTAAAAAGCACTGAGGTTTTACCTAAGCTAGTACTTTTATGTCAAGCTGGAAATCAATAAGGTGACCATATGTCCCATACTGCCTGAGATAGTCTTGGTTTATGCCTGTTGTTATTTATAATAGTGTCCTTTTCAAACCTCACAAAATGTGATCGCCCTTGGTGTAAAAGATTGCAGTTGACAGGAATCATGGAAAAATTAGCAGGGGAAAGGAAGACAGGAATGAGAGACCCTGCTGAGAAGTTGAATGAGCTTTAATCTCCTGATTCTTCCTGAAGCTCACTCACTTATAACTGAGAGCTTCTCTACTATAAATAAAAACATTCACAACATAAACCTTATGTTACAGAATTTCAGGTGTGACTTTTAAAAGTTACTGCAACTATAGGATAGAACTTAACATGTAGAGCACAAGGCCAGTGCATAACTAACAGGTTTTATGACCTCCATGGCAAAATGCTTAAAATCTTCAGGCTTCAGTTTCTTCTATAAAAATAGGTTGTTGAATCAGATGATCCCCAGGTCCTTTCTAGCTCTAAAATAATAAATTCTTATATAAACCTTTTGTAGTATAACTATGTGCCAGCAATTGAAGTGGGAACAGCAAACTTAAAACTTTTGTTTCTCTCCTCTCTTGAATGTAAGGTTTTATTTGACAAGAAGCCTTGTAATGACTCCATTTTATTGAGAGATTATTTGAATGCCCAAGATACAATCTATAGTTGTTTTGGCTTTTGCTGTATTCTTTAGTCAGTTTTTATTAATATTTTTGTGGGAAAGTATATTGATTTTAGATTTTAATCATTACAAAACTATTAGCATATACTTATTCTAGATACCTTGACAGGAGAAAAGGAAATGGTGATGTATATTGATCATGGGGTAGAGGTAGAAAATTTTGTTGAAATTTATTGTTAGAGATTTTCTCTTGAAAATGATAAATATGAACCTATAAAGTGAACTGCTTTTGAACTCTATAAATGAATTAAATCTGTACTACTTTTCTCTTCTTGTTTAGGAAATGTGGGTTCTTCCCCTAGATCCTCTGATTTAGTCAAATTAGCCCAAGAGTGCTGTTACCATAATAACAGGGGCATTGCAGCTCATGGAGTGAGAGTCCTAACTAATATTACTGTCTCCTGTCAAGAAAAAGGTAAGTTTGATCAAGACTGATATTATGTATAAACTTTTAGATTGGAGTTTGACCAGAATCCTGTGTGTATTTGGTTTTTTAATCCCTTATTATTTTTAGCCTGTGTGCTTTTATCTATAGTTTGCCTCCTCCTGAATGTTCTTAGGGCAGATTTTCTCAAGACTGCTAAATCCTTTGGGGGAAAACACCTGCTCATCTTTTTTTTTTTTTTCCTGCGGTACGCGGGCCTCTCACTGTTGTGGCCTCTCCCGTTGCGGAGCACAGGCTCCGGACGCGCAGGCCCAGCGGCCATGACTCACGGGCCCAGCCGCTCCGCGGCATGTGGGATCTTCCCAGACCGGGGCACGAACCCGCGTCCCCTGCATCGGCAGGCGGACTCTCAACCACTGCGCCACCAGGGAAGCCCTACACATATCTTTTTGAGTTAATATTTTTGTCTTCTTCAGGTGCATACTCAAAAGTGGAATTGCTGGACCATATAATAGTTCTATTTTTAATTTTTTGAGGAACCTTCATACTGTTTTCTGTTGTGGCTGCACCAATTTATATTCCCACCAACAGTGCACAAGGGTTTCCTTTTCTTTACATCCTTGCCAACACTTGTTATTTCCTATCTTTTTTATAATAACCATTTTAAAAGGTGTGAGGTGATCCCTCATTGTGATTTTGATTTGCATTTCCCTAATAATTAGTGATGTTGAGCATCTTTTCCTGTACCTGTTGCCTATCTGTATGTCGTCTTTGGAAAGAAATCTGTTCAGATTCTCTGCCCATTTTGTAATCAGATTGAGTTATTGTGCTGTTGAGTTGTATGAGTTCTTAATATATTTAAAATTTTAACCCCTTATCAGATATATGATTTGCAAATATCTTCTCCCATTCAGCAGCTTGCCTTTTCATTTTGTTAATGGTTTTCTTCTCTGTGCAGAAGCTTTTTGGCTTGATACAATGTATATATTTTTATAATCTTCAATAAAGTAGTGGAAATATACAAGTCTAAAGATAGCCTTTGCATTTTAGAAGTAATGCCACATGTACTTTTTCAGGAAGGTTAGCTTTATGCATTGAAGTATTTCCTATGTTTTAGACTCCTTAATGTTTTCTTCTAAGTGTGTGTGTGTGTGTGTGTGTGTGTGTGTGTGTGTGTGTGTGCATTTAATCTTCTCTGCTTGACCGCTAAAAGAAATTAGTGTTTTTCCTATAGACCTTTTGGCACTGGAACAAGATGCTGTCTTTGGCCTGGAATCCCTTCTGGTACTTTGTAGTGAAGATGATAGCCCAGGTGCTCAAGCCACTTTAAAGGTGAAAACATCAGTTATTTTAATATAATGCCTGTCTTCATTACCTAAAGTGTGGATTGGCAATCTCTTTGTAAAGGTTCAGATAGTAAATATTTTAAGTTTTGCAGACAGTGCACTCTTTGTCACAACTGCTCAGTTCCACTATTGTAGGAAAAAAGTAGCCATGGACAATGTGGTTTTTTTAAAAAAAAAAAAAAAAAAAAAAAAAAAGGAAGGGTGATGGTGTGGCTGTGTTCCAGTAAAATTTTATTTACAAAAACAGGCAGGATTTGGCCCAAGTGCAAGAGTTTGTCAACTCCTGGCTTAAACCAATATTTGCCCTTGATCTTCACTTTCAAAACTAGCATTTTGACTGTTGTTATTCCAAAATATAGACGAGGTAAAAATTTGAGCTTTGGCCTATTTTGCTGTCAGTTGAAAGTGTTTATTAAGTTGTAATAGATACATATGATGGTCCTAGATAATGTAAAGTTAAATAGACAGAGCTCCTGCACTTTTGGAAGTTTATAATCTAAGGTAACACTGATAAGATCACAAAGAACTGATGAAATTACTGCAGTCAAACTCATAAATGTGTAAGTGTGTATTAATTTCTAGAGTATAGAAGCCCTAGTTTTAAGGGCTTTTCACTTTCACTTAATTATAGAATCATCTTAGAGATAGTTAAAAAATTTTTAAATGAGACTATTATTGGATTGAAACATAAAATATAATTTTTGATGGTACAAAATAATTAAGAAAAGTAGAATTAATAGAAGTAAAAGGCTATTAAGTAGACATTGGAGAATATAAGAACTATAGCTTGTCTAAGGTATGGCTTGAGGGAAGTCATGACTTATTTTAGCATGTTAAGAAAAGGTACGATGTGGTCATAATGATGTACAGTAAAGATACTAGTACCATTCAATAAAAGCTGATAATCAAGGAGTGGTGAAGGAAGTAGGCAACGTGTGATTGGCAAGTCCACAGAATCCCTTTGGAACCGCAATACATTTATTTAAAAAGTTTAAAAAGAAAGGAAGAAAGCAAACCAAAACCTTTCCCACCAATCATAGGTGTCAGTAAAACACTGGACTCAGCACAGTGTGACATACATGGATGGTCAAGAAAGGTCCCTTTGTTAGAGGAGCTCTCCATAAGAGGATACTAATATTTATATAAGGGGTTGTAATACCAAGCAGAATGTCGCAAGTTCTCTGGTAGTATAAACAAAAGTGCGATTCTAATTGAGAGGACAGAGTGGGGAGTGATTAATTTCAACTAAGGATATTAGGGAAGACTTGAACAAATAGATGTCATATGAATTGAGCCTTGAAAGATGGCGTAGAATTTCAGTATTGAGGAAGGATCATTTGAACCTGAGGGACCACTGTTATGAAAGACAGGAAAGCAGAAATGTACCTGTTATGTTGGAAGAATGATAAGTAGCCCACTGTGGCTGGTTGATGTAAAGGGAGATTAGAAAGTAGTTCGTAGCTCGATCATGGGGGATATCAAATGTCAGGCTGAGGAACTTTGGCTTGATTCTGTAGGTAATGAGATCTTAAAATTTTGAAGTAGTGACCATGCTCTAACTTTTGTTGTAGCTATTATTGTTATTTAAATATGTCTGTTATGTACCAAACTTTGTTGAAGGCTTGTATATACATCTTTCACTGTTTACAATAACCCTAACTAGTGAAATTTGTATTCCTCTTATAGTCATGAGGAAATTAAGTCTCAGAGAGATAAAATAACTTGTTCACAGACACTTAGTCAGTCAAGGGCAAGCTGACCTTAAACTCTGGGTATGTCAGACCCTAAAGACATGATTATTCTTCCTAACACACTGAAAGCTACATGGCTGTAGCTGTGAAGGATGGATTAATGGGCCCATCTTTTCAAGAGATGGAATTAGGGAGACATTTATGTTGTAGTAGAGAGAATGAAAGGGAGCTAAATAGATGGGTATTAGAGACTTGACAAAAGTAGAAATGACTAGGTTAAGCAAACTGTTGGCTATGTTAGTTAGAGGACTTCTGGGTTTCTAGTTTTGATGGCTGGGATATTAGGGATGTGATTAACTGGCCTGAATAGAAGCTCTGAGACCAACTGATATTTAGATTTCTGTTGAGAAATAAGAGAAAATTAGAAGCCTCCTCCCCACTTCAGTGTGCTGAAGTCACCTAGGGCACCTTTTTTAAACTGCAAACTTTCAGTAACCCAAACACCAGAAAAAAAAAAAAAAAAGGTTAATTCATTAAGTTTGGGATGGATAGGGCCCAAGAATCTATATTTTAATTAGCATCCTAGGAGATGCCGTTATGGGTAAGTTTACAAACCACACTTTAGAAGCAGTTCTTGAAAAGTATTGAAAGTGCAGTAATATGACATTCAGTTTAGCATTTATTTGGCCTTTTCAGCATTATTCCTTATGATGTTCATCTCAAGTCTTAGACTGAATAGTCTTAGATTAAAATGAGGGTTTAATGTACCATCCTGTCGTATTATTTTAGTTTTAAACATGGCACACTTGCAGATCTTAATGTGGGATTCAATGTCATGTGTTTCTTATGAAGAAAAATGTCATGCCTACAAAAAACCCTTTTCCTTGATTTTTCCTAGTAACTTGTAGAGAGTTACTTTCTTTAAAGCTTCACTTCATACCTTCAGAATGTAACTGGTTCATTTTCTATTCAATATGCAGATCGCTCTGAATTGTATGGTGAAGTTGGCCAAGGGTAGGCCCCATCTCAGCCAGTCTGTAGTTGAGACCTTGTTGACTCAGTTGCACAGTGCTCAGGACGCTGCCCGGATCCTGATGTGCCACTGCCTGGCCGCCATTGCCATGCAGCTGCCTGTGTTGGGCGATGGAATGCTCGGGGACCTCATGGAGCTCTACAAGGTGATCGGACGATCAGCCACAGACAAGCAACAAGAACTTCTGGTAAGGAGCCACTTTTTGAACCTGCTGTGGACGAACAGGATCTGGTCTAGTGGGAATTACTTTCAGAATTCCACAGGTTAAAGTAATTAGCTAAGACCAAGAGCACGCTGAAGTCAAAATAGGGTTGGGACCTGGAGCTTTTTACCATTTCCTCTTTTGGTATAGAAAGCCCTATTTAGTTCACATGTAAAACTGCTTTCTTCCTAAGCCCTGTCAAATCAGCTTAGTGTAGCCAAAGCCTTCAATCTGATATTTTTGTTTTATTACAAAGGACAAAATGAAAATGAAGGTGTTTTTCTTTTTTATACAAAGCAAATAAATAATGAACCAAACTGTGTATTGTACTTCCAAAAATGTAAGTTAAAGACCTAGTGATATCAGTGACCATAAATTAACCCAATTCCTCTTTGCCAATCCAGGACCTCTTTAGCTGTTTAGGGTCCAGTTTAGGTTTCAGTACTGTCCTGGGGCTGGGAAAGGTACATGCTTAGAAAAAACCAGAAGGTGTAGAAGCTGTATAATAATGTTTAGTTGAAAGTTCTCCGGGGCTGAGAGTAGATTACGTTCTAAATATGCATAAATTATATGTAAGCTTTAAAGTAGCCACTCCATATTGTTTATGATCATCTGACTTTATGGCTTGGAAAAAAAACTTAGTGAAATTACTTACTCAAGCCCATTTTATGTTTAATCTTGCAGGGGGCATTGTGTAAAAGATTGCCCCCATTTCATCATTTGCTATCAAGAAAGGTTACCCAGATGACTTAAGTGGCAGTGGTCGTGAGAATCAGGCAGTTATAACAGTATGTATGGATCCTTGTATGTATCAGCTTTGGTATACTGAGAAGCAGTTAGCCAAGTTTATTTTTCATTGAAGCAGCATTTTCATTTAATGTTTTTTATCGCTTTTTTCTTAGTACTACTTTAAAGCAACTTTAAATTATGAAACATAATATTCAAAAACACATAAGGAATAATATGATGAAAGCTTTTGCATCCATCACCTAGGTTAAGAAAAAAGTGTTACTAGTACACTTGACTTGTACCCTGCTGTGTATCTCTCTGATAGTGTCGTCTTCCTTCCTATCAGGATAGGTAACCACTCTCCCGAATTTGGTGTTTGTCATTCCCATGCATGTTGTTATATATTTACTACCTTAGTATATATCCTAAGTGATATGCAATATTTTGGCATATTTTTAACTTTGTGTTCTCATACTGCATGTAATCTTTTGCATTTTGCCTATTTTTGCCTGTTTTGTGTGAATCGTCTATACTGATCAGTGTATTTCTAGTTTATCCACTTCACTGCTCTATGGTATTTCATTGTGTGATTATATCATAGTTTATCCATATTTATGGGCATTGTTTCTAATTATTTGCTGTTACACACAATGCTCTGAGCAAAGGAATAAAGTGGAAATTTTATAAATGTCAAAGGAAGACAAATTTTGTTCTTTTTTGATAGGCTCTAATTAGTTTTTCACCCTTTTGGGTAAAGTTATCTTTGACATTGCATAGAGTTAATGATTTTCTTGACTTTCTTACTTCTTGCTCGATGTTAGGTGAGCTTGGCCACTGTGATTTTTGTAGCCAGTCAGAAAGCACTGTCTGCTGAAGTAAAGGCAGTAATTAAGCAGCAGCTTGAAAGCGTCTCCAATGGATGGACTGTATACCGAATTGCCAGACAGGCATCCCGAATGGTATGTATTATTCTTCTATGTGAACTGGATTGGTGAAAATGGCAGATTACGAACCTTAGGTTTGTGTGATTGTTACTCCTAGTCAAAACTAAAGATGAAGGTAGAAGTACTTTTTTTTTTTTGCGGTACGCGGGCCTCTCACCGCTGTGGCCTCTCCCGTCGCGGAGCACAGGCTCCGGACGCGCAGGCTCAGCGGCCACGGCTCACGGGCCCAGCCGCTCCGCGGCACGTGGGATCCTCCCGGACCGGGGCACGAACCCGCGTCCCCTGCATCGGCAGGCGGACTCTCAACCACTGCGCCACCAGGGAAGCCCAGAAGTACTTTTTAGTCATGGGATTAAAAGATGATGAAGGAAAGGACCTAATTTTTAACATATACACAGAGAATGGTATATATGTTGTTATGGGGAAGTTCCATGGGAATTCCAAAAATATGAGCTCTTTCTGGCTGTAGGTTGTTAGCAGCACTTTCATTTTGTCCTGTGCTCCCGTAAGCACAGCTCCCTCCCACCCACGTTTATATTCTCCCCTTTCAGTACGCCATGTCTTCTTCCCTTTCCCTCTCCAACTTTATCATTCTTTTGTGGAAATGGGAAAGTTTTAGTATTCTGTTCCCTCTCAACCATTTGGAAAGCCTAACGATTTTTATTAATTTTGTTTGAGAGGAAATATAGAGCTTGGATAGTATAGAAATTCTTTGGGGATAAGTCCAGAGAACAAAATTTGAGAAGCATTATTCTAGGTGATTGAAGCACATGTTCACATTTTACAGTGTTTCTCAAATGGGAGAAGAAGCACTATTGACAGGAGGTTTCTTTATTATACCCAAGCATCCAAGCACTGCAAGACAGTGAGCATCCCTCGCCCCCAGGCATTAAAAGGCATTCACGTCCTCCCACAACTACCCTTCCCTCAGTCATTTCCAGAGCACGCAGTGCTCCTCTTGGTAATTGCTTGATGGAACTTAACTGGAGTTCTCCCCACCCCACTAAATAGCTCATACAAAATGACATACAATAAGTATTTATACTTTCTATATTTTGAACTAAAATTCTAGACATGGGTTATAGTTACTTCCATTCATTTTCTCTTTGGAACTGTTTTGGTAAAGAACTTCAGTCATTATGTTACATAAAAGCAGCTCAGCATGTTTTCTCTGAAGAAATACTTAGACTGAGTCTCACAGAGTTATAATGTGAGGAGTGATTGTTAAAACATATCCAAGGTTTGGGTTTCTCTTTTAGCTGCTACATCAACTAATTCAAGTGTAAGAACCTCATTATCCTCCCCCTGCTTTTTTCTCTTAGGGTAATCACGACATGGCCAGAGAGCTTTATCAGAGTTTGCTGACTCAGGTTGCCTCAGAACATTTCTACTTCTGGCTGAATAGTTTGAAAGAGTTCTCACATGCAGAACAGTGTCTCACTGGGTTGCAAGAGGAGAATTATAGTTCAGCACTTTCTTGCATTGCTGAGTCTTTAAAATTCTACCACAAAGGGATTGCTTCCTTAACGGTAAGTCCTCTTAATTCTCCCTCGGTGATGATGACTTGTGTGACAATGGTCTCCCTTTTCTTTTTGGGCTTATCCTCTTTTAACCTTGAAAAACCTGATGATATATATGTATTTGGCAGTATTAAAGTAATAAATAGGACATGGAAGTAGATCATTAACCCCCCTCCCCCATTTTTTTAACGTTTATAGATTGGTGAACATTTATCATTTTGTTTTTATCAAGTATCAGGTACACATGTGAAGAGGATTGCTGAATCCATGCAGGAAGGATAAAGTGGAGATAGGATCCTCCCTTTCCAGACTCCTGTTAGTAAGACCCCAGCCTGGGTCACTGCTACCGTCAAACATAAACCCTCCACCCCATCTCGTACCTGGCAACTACTCACTAAGAAACTAGAGTTTCTTGCTTTGTAAATAAAGAAGAAATTATGAGGGATGCTAGTGTCTCACCCTTTATCCCACTGTGATATCCTCCTATTCCAAATTAACAGTCAGCCAGCTATTTCCATTTTTTTTTTTTTTTTTTTTTGCCAAGAAAGAAAGGGTGTGGCAGAGAGAGCAGATCCTTACCATTTCCTTGAAACTAGTTATATTCCTAAGAATCTGTTCCCTAAAATGTGCATTTTCTGTATTAATGCAAGGACTTTTTCCCCTTAAGAGTAAAGAGTTTATGTAATCAGCATTAAACATGTTTAAAGTATTGTCACATGACTTTAAAAATTGTATATATTTAGATGGGGCCATAAAACTTTTGCTACCTGTTTTATATTTATCACATAATCTAAAATGTTTTTAATGGTGGGCCATGCAAAGAGAAATGTTTCAAAGTAGAACAAAGAATAAACAGATGTCACAAAAGCGACAGACTATTCAGATTACTGTGGGTACATATCTTTTGAAGAATGATTTATTGATTAACTGCCGTTTTAAAACAGGAATATAGGAATGACTGCCCTCCATTTTAAGGGGTAGCATTGACTGCTGTGATTCTCTCCTCTTGATTATCCTAGGAAAAGATTGTTGTTGCCTATATCAGGCTAATAAATACCTCAGAAAATGAAAAAGTACAGTTATTGCCTCCAGTCAGTAGGGTAATTTCATTTTCTAGTTGATGTGGAACAGAAAATTGTTAATCATGCAGTACAGTAAATGGTAAGAACTGTGAAACAGGCTCACAAAACAGTGAGGCAGATAGAATTAATATTATGAAAAATCCCGTTGAATATTTAATAGTCTTTTAATGATTTGTGTGTTATGTGTGTTTAATGAGGCTTGGCAATAATTAAGGACTGAATTCTGATGTAGGAAGAAAGTACCCAATTGACAGAAGGCCCTTGTCTTAGTCTCCGTTCTGCCATTAACACAGGCAAGGGCAGGTTATTGGGCCTCAAATCATCTTTTGAAATGGAGTTCCTTTATTCAACACTGGAAGCACTTGCTATGTGCCAGACAGTGCTTTGAGGATAAAAAGAAATCAGGAAATGATTCTCCACTTGAGAACAGTCTGAAGGGGAAGGCAGTATGATCTGTACAATCATTTGGAACTTCTCACATTTCTGATTGTACTATACTATCAGGGTTTTGTTTTGTTTTATGGTTTTTAGAAAATCTGTTCATTTGACAAGTATGGATTTGACGGTAGCTTTCTATCTTTTTAACGAAGATGATTTGAGCATGAATTGCCCTTTTACTCTCTGACACATAAATGTTCTAATTTGAGGTTGTCAGCTATGAGGATTATACTTTTTACCTTGTTCAACCAAACTAAAGAGAAGTTAAAAATTCTGTGCTTATCGGGCCTCTATAGCGATGATGGGTGCCTAATTTCGCAGTGCAGTGATGAATGATAGTTATCTTGCTTCTTAGAGATAAAAATTGTAAGAAATGTTTGTATTAGTTTTCCATGCTGTGTAACAAATTACCACAAATTTAGTGGATTAAAACAACACCTATTTATTATTTTACGGTTTCTATGAGTCAGAAGTCCAGGCATGACTTAACTGGGTCCTCTGCTCATGTTGTCACAAAGTTGCAATCAAGGTGCAGTCAGGGCCAGTCTTGTCTGAGGCCTGGGCTCAGGGTCTTCTTCTAAATTCGTGTAGTTTTTGGCAGGATTTATTTCCTCACAGCTGTAAGGCTTGTGGAAGCTTCAGGGCCCACAGGAGAATCTCTTACCTTCAAGACCCTCTTTTAATGGACTCACCTGATGAGGTGAGATCTACCCAGAATAATCTCCCTTTTGATTAATATAAAGTCAGCTCATTAGGGACCTAAATTACATCCTCAAAATCTATTACCTTTGTCATATTCCATTAGATAGAAGCAAGTTACAGGTTCTACCCAAACTTTAAGGGAGATTATATAAGGTGTGGAGACTGGGGCGGGGGGTGGGAGTGGCAGCATGAGTTAGAGGAACGATTTTAGCAATCTGCCTACAATGGTGGGTTTTAAATTTATTTTTTATTTTATTAAATATTGAATAGGTATGGTATCTACATATATATTATGTGAGGTATATAAATATATCAAATATCCAAGTATACCTAGCACTCAGTTTAAGAAATGGGACATTACCATTTCCTTTAAAATTCATGTGTGCCCCTCCATGTTTGAATACCAGTTCCTACCTCACAAAGGTAACCACCATCCTGAATCTTTTTTTTTTAGGTTTGTTTGTTTATTTATTTATTTTTGGCTGTGTTGGTCTCCATTGCGGTGTGCGGCCTTCTCATTGCCATGGCTTCTCTTGTTGTGGAGCATAGACTCTAGGCGCACGGGCTCAGTAGTTGTGGCACACAGGCTCAGTAGTTGTGGTGCACAGGCTTAGTTGCTCTGCAGCATGTGGGATCTTCCTGGACCAGGGCTTGAACCCGCGTCCCCTGCATTGTCAGGCGGACTCTTAACCACTAACCGCTGCGCCATCAGGGAAGTCCCCATCCTGAATCTTGTATGTACCATTCCCTTGCCTTTCTTTACAATTTTAACATGCTTTTCTTTAACTCTTAAGGTATTGTTTTATGTTGCTTGTTTTTGAATTTTATATAAAAAGGAATCATGTATTTTTCTTTGACTTGCTTTGGTTATCTAAATTATATTCCTAAGATTCATCCATCTTGTTGCATAAAGCTTTAGGTCAGTTTCACTGCTGTATACCCATGTATTATATGATTATATGTCAATTTATTTCCCCATTCTAATGTTGATGGAAATTTTGATTTTTCCAGTTTTTTGTTATTAAAACATTACTGCTGTGAACGTTCTTGGACATATTTTGATGCACCTATGTAAAGGTTTCTCTAGGATACTGATTCTCAACTGAGGATGATTTTAGCTCCATTTGGCAATGTCTGAAGACATTTATGGTTATCACAACTTGCCAAGGTGTTAGTGGCATTTAGTGGGTAAAGGCCAAAGATGCTGCTGAACATCCAGCAATGCACAGGACAACTCCCCTTAACAAATAATTATTTGGTCCAAAATGTCACTAGTATACTGAGATTGAAAACCCTTCTCTAGGGCAGTACTCAGTCAGAACTATGTATCTGCCCCCTGCTCCAATTTAGAAAAGTGTGAGGATGTTTCTGTTTGTCCCAGTGGTAGAGGGGTTAGAGGGACTGCTGTTGGCCTAATGGTCAGTGGCTGGAGATGCTTAATCTCCAGAAATGCTGAGGATACTCCTGCCCCTATTAAAAGATACTGATCTAAAATACTACCTTGGAGTGGAACTGCATAAGGTATATACATCTTCAATTGACTAGCTAATACCAGGAGTTTTTCCATAGTGGTTTTACAAATTTACAATCCTTCCAGTAGTGTATAAGAGTTCCTCTTATTCTACATTTTCCCCCTCACTTGGTATGTTCTGGAAGTTATGACTGGAGTTTCCCAAATTACTAATACAATTAAACTTTATATATCTATATATTTGAGGTATGATTAATATATAACATTGTATTAGTTTCAGATGTGCAACACGACTCGATATTTGTGTATATTGTGAAATCACTACAGTAAGTATGGTGACAGTTAACATCCGTCACATACATAGTTAGAAAATTTTTTTTTCTTGTGAAGAGGGCTTTTAAGATCTAGTCTTTTAGCAACTTTCAAATATTCAATATAGTTTTTTTTTTTTTTGCGGTATGCGGGCCTCTCACTGTCGTGGCCTCTCCCGTTGCGGAGCACAGGCTCCGGGCGCACAGGCTCACCAGCCATGGGTCACGGGCCCAGCCGCTCTGCGGCATGTGGGATCTTCCCAGACCAGGGCACGAACCCGTATCCCCTGCATCGGCAGGCGAACTCTCAACCACTGCACCACCAGGGAAGCCCACAATATAGTATTTTTTTAATTTATTTTTTCTTCCAGTTTTACTGAGATATAATTGACATACAGCACTGTATAAATTTAGGATGTACAACATAATGATTGACATAGATACGTCATGAAATGATTACCATAATGGGGTTAGTGAACATCCATCATCTCATATAAATACATTAAAGAGATAGAAAAAACAACTTTTTTTCTTGTGGTGAGAACTCAGGATTTTACTTTCTTAACAACTTTCATATATATCATACAGCAGTGTTAGTTATCTTTATTGTGTTGTATTTATATCCTTATATTATTATATCCTTAGGACTTATAACTGGAATTCTGTACCGTTTGACTACCTTTGTTCAGTTCTCCCTCCCAACCCCCACCCAGCCTTCCACCTCTGGTAGCCAGAAATTTGATCTATTCTTCTATGAATTTGTTTGTTCATTTGTTTATTTACATTTAATGACCTATGAAATTCAGTTCCTAATGCGCAGCATACTGATTCAGTAATTGTGTATATTTCACAATGATACTATGATAAGTCTAGTTGTCATCTGTCACCATACAAAGATGTTACATAATTATTGGCTATATTCCCCATATGGTACATTACATACCTGTGGCTCATTTATTTTGTAACTGATAGTTTGTACCTCTTAATCTCCCTTAGCAGTTTGCTCTCCCCACCCTCTTCCCCTCTGGCAACCACCTCTTCTGTCTGTGACTCTCTTTCTGTTTAGTTATGTTTGTTCATTTGTTTTGTTTTTTAGATTCCACATATAAGTTAAATCATACAGTATTTGTCTTCGTCTGTCTGGCTTATTTCACTTAGCCTAATATCCTCTTGGTCCATCAGTGTTGTCACAAATGGCAAGATTTCATTCTTTTTTATGGCTAATATTCCATTGTGTGTGTATATATATATAGATATATAGATATGCCACATCTCCTTTTTCCATTTGTCTCTTGATGGGGACTTAGGTGGCTTCTGTATCTTGGCTATTGTAAATAATACTGCAATGAACATAGGGATGCATATGTCTTTTTAAATTAGTGTTTTTATTTTCTTTGGGTAAAAACCCAGAAGTGGAATTGTTGGATCATGTGGTAGTTCTGTTTTTAATTTTTTGAGGAACTTTCATACTGTTTTCCATAGTGGCTGTACCAATTTATATTCCCACCAGAAGTGCACAAGTTTCCCTTTTCTCCACATCCTCTCCAACACTTGTTACTTGTGGTCTTTTTGATGGTAGCCATTCTGACAGGTGTGAGGTGATATCTCATTGTGGTTTTGATTTGCGTTTCCCTGGATGAGCATCTTTTTGTGTGCCTTTTGACCATCTGTATGTCTTCCTTGGGAAAATGTCTATTTAGGTCCTCTGCCCATTTTTAATTGGATTTTTTGCTTTTTTTAAATGTTGAGTTGTTTGAGTTCTCCGTATATTTTGTATATTAACCCCTTGTTAGGTATATTGTTTCCAAATATCCCATTCAGTAGGCAGCCTTTTTGTTTTGTTGATAGTTTCCTTTGCTATGCAAAAGCTTTTTTAGTTTGATGTAGTCCCATTTGTTTATTTTTGCTTTTGTTTCCCTTGCCTGAGGAGGCATAACCAAAAAAATATTGCTAGATAAGACAGAGGATGCTTAGCTCAATAAGACAGTATTCTGTCAAAGAGTGTACTTCCTATGTTTTCTTCTAGAAATTTTATGGTTTCAGGTCTTACATTTAAGTCTTTAACCCATTTCGAGTTTATTTTTGTATGTAATGTGAAAAAGGAGTCCAATTTGATTCTTTTGCATGTAGCAGTCCAGTTTTCCTAACACTATTTATTGAAGATGCTGTCTTTTCCTCATTGTATATTATTGCCGCCTTTGTTGTAGATTAATTGACCATATACATGTGGGTTTATTTCAAGGCTCTCCATTCTGTTCCATTCATCTATGTGTCTGTTTTTGTGCCAAAACCATACTGTTTTGATTACTGTAGTTTTGTAGTAGAGTTTTAAATCAGGGAGTGTGATACGTCCACCTTTGTTCTTCTTTCTCAAGATTGTTTTGGCTGTTTGGGGTCCTGTAAGGTTTCCATATGAATTTTAGAATTATGTGTTCTAGTTCTGTGAAAACTGCCATTTGATATTTTGATAGGGATTGCATTGAATTTGTAGATTGCCTTGGGTAGTATAGGCATTTTAACAATATTAATTCTTCCAAGCTATGAGCATAGCATATCTTTGCAGTTTTTGGTGTCATCATCAGTTTCCTTTATTAATGTCTTACAGTTTTCTGAGTACAGGTCTTTTCCCTCCTTAGATTTATCCCCAGGTATTTTAAATTCTTTTTGATGTGATTATAAATGGTATTGTTTTCTTAATTTCTTTTTCTGATAGTTTGTTTTTTAGTGTATAGAAACAGAACAGATTTCTGTGTATTAATCTTGTATCCTGCAACTTTATTGAATTCATTGATGAGTTCCTGTAGCTTTCTGGTAGTGTCTTTAGGATTTTCTATATATAATATCATATCATCTGCAAACAGGGACATTTTTACTTCTTCCTCTCCAACTTGGATTCCTTTTATTTCTTTTTCTTGCCTGATTGCTGTGGCTAGGACTTCTAATACTATATTGGATAAAAGTGGTGAGAGTGGGCATTCTTGTCTTGTTCCTGATCTTAGAGGAAATGCTTTCAGCTTTCCACCATTGAGTGGAGAACAAGCTGTGGGCTTGTCATATATGACCTTTATTATGCTTAGGTATATTCCCTCTATACCCACTTTGTGGAGAGTTTTCATCATAAATGGATGTTGAATTATGTCAAAAAGCCTTTTCTGGATCTGTTGAGATGATCATATGGTTTTTATTCTTCAGTTTGTTAATATGGTGTATAACATTGATTTTTGAACCATTCTTGCGTCCCTGGCACAAACCTCACCTGATCATGGTGTATGATCCTCGTAATGTATTGTTGGATTCAGTTTGCTCATATTTTATTGAGGATTTTTGCATCTGTGTTCATCAGTGGTATTGGCCTGTAATTTTCTTTTTTTGTGGTATATTTGTCTGGTTTTGGTATCAGATGGTGCCAGCCTCGTAGAATGAGTTCAGAAGCATTCCTTCCTCTGCAGTTAGGAATAATTTGAGAAGGATAGGTGTTAATTCTTTTCAAAATGTTTGGTAAAATTCACCTGTGAAGTTATCTGGTTCTGGACTTTTGTTTGTCGGCAGTTTTTTAAATTACTCATTCAGTTGCATTACTGATAATTGGTCTGTTCTTATTTTCTATTTCTTCCTGATTCAGTCTCGGGCAATTGTACATTTCTAGGAATTTGTCAGTTTCTTCTAGGTTGTCCCTTTTATTGTGTATAATTGTTCATAGGAATCTCTTATGATCCTTTATATTTCTATGGTGTGGGTTGTAACTTTTTCATTTCTTATTCTGTTGATTTGGGCCTTACTTTTTTTTCTTGATGAGTCTGGTGAAAGGTTTGTAAATTTTGTTTATCTTTTCAGAGAACCAGCCATTAGTTTCATTGATCTTTTCCATTGTTTTTTTAGTCTCTATTTCATTTATTTCTGCTCTGATCTTTTCCTTCTATGATTTCTTTTGTGTGTGCCTTTTAAGAGTAGAGTCTCTATTTCCCACAGCCCTCTGGCTCCCCCCAAAATAAGCCCTGCTGGCCTTCAAAGCCAAGCATTCTAGGGGCTCCCAGCTGGGAAGCCCAGTCCCGGCTGGGACTCAAAGCCCTTGCTTTTTGAGGAGAACCTCTGCAGTTTGTAATTAGCCTCCCATTTGTTGGTCACCAACCTGGGGTATGGGTCTTGACTATACCAGATTTCCACCCCTCCTACCCATCTCTCTGTGGTTCCTTCTTTACATCTCTAGCTGTAGAAGTTCTTTTCTGCTAGTCTTCGGGTCACTTTCATTGATATTTGCTCTGTAAATAGTTATAATTTTGATGTGCCTGTGGGAGATTAGCTCAGGGTCCTTCTACTCTGCTATCTTTACCACTCCCTCACAATATAGTCACCATGCTGTGCATTACATCCCCATAACTCATTTATTTTATAACTGTACTTTTTGACCCCATTCACCCATTTCATGCACTTCCCTACCCCCACCTCTGGCAACCATCTATCTGTTCTCTGTATCTATGAGCTTGGTTTTTGTTTTTAGATTCCACATATAAGTGAGATCATTTGGTAATTGTCTTTCTCTGTCTGACTTATTTCACTTAGCATAATACCATCTAGATCCATTTGTGTTGTTAGAGATGGCAAGATTTTATTCTTTTTTATGGCTGAATAATACTCCATTTTGTGTATATATACCACATTTTCTTTATTTATGTATCAGTGGACATTTAGATTGTTTCCATATCTTGGCTATTGTAAATAGTGCTGCAGTGAATATGGAGGTGCAGATATCTTCTTGAGTTAGTATTATTGTTTTCTTCAGATAAATACCCAGAAGTGGAATTGCAGAACCATATGGTAGTTCTGTTTTTAATTTTTGAGGGACTTCCATACTGTTTTCCATAGTGGCTGCACCAATTTACATTTCTACCAGTAGTGCACCAGGATTCCCTTTTTTCCACATCTTTGCCAGCACTTGTTATTTCTTGTTTTTTTGATAATAGCCATTATAACCGGTGTGAGTTGATTTTTGTGCTTGTGGTTTTGATTTGCATTTCCCTGATGATTAGTGATGTTGAGCCTATAGGCCATCTGTATGTCTTTGGAAAAATGCCTATTCAGATCTCTGCCCATTTTTAAATTGCATTATTTGTTGTTGTTGTTTTACTATTGACTTGTATGAGTTTTTAAATGTATTTTAGATATTAACCCCTTACTGGATACATGATTTGCAAATATTTTCTCCCATTCATTAGGTTGCCTTTTCATTTTGGATGTTCTAGATACCAATCTTTTGTAGGTTATATGAGTTGCAAATATTATCTTCTGATTTGTGGCTTTTTATCACTTTAAGAAATGTTTTCCCTTCAAGTCACTACCTTTACCTTCACCGCTGCGGCCTCTCCCGTTGCGGAGCACAGGCTCCGGACGCGCAGGCTCAGCGGCCATGGCTCACAGGCCCAGCCGCTCCGCGGCATGTGGGATCTTCCCGGACTGGGGCACAAACCCGTGTACCCTGCCTCGGCAGGCGGATTCTCAACCACTGCGCCACCAGGGAAGCCCTAGAGGTCACTTTTGATTTCTAAAACTATAGATTAGTCTTGCCTTGTTTTTCATTATTATTTAAGGAATCATGCACTATTATGCTTTTGATTCTAGCTTCTTTGCTCAGCTTTATATTCGTGTGATGCATTCATGCTTTTTGTTGCATATTGCAGTAGTTTGTTCATTTTCATTTCATTGTGATATTCTTTTGGATAACTGTTATAACAATCTGTTTATCCATTTTATTTTTGAGAAACATTTGAATTATTTCCAGGTTGGGGCTATTTAGAATAATTTGACTATGAACTTTCTTACACACATCTTTTGATATAGGTGTGCGTATCTTCTGGATGGTAGTGCTGTGTCATAGGATATACTAAGTTCAGCTCTAATAAATACTACCAAAAAGTTGCCTATGGTGGTTTCCAGTTTATGCTACTATCAGTATAAATGCCTTTTGGGGTTCATAGTACTTCTGGGATATAAGGCTTGATGACTTTGATCAGTTATGGAACATTTGGCCATTATCTCTTCAGCCAATGCTTCTGTCCCTTTCTTCCTCATTTGGGACATAGTGCGCCCATGTTAATTCTTTTTACCATGACTCATATATCTCTTATATTCTTTTCTTCATTTTCCACCTTTTTATCTCTCCATACTTAACTCTAAATATTTTCTTCTGACCTATCTTCCATTTCCATAATTCTCACTTACGTTGTGTCTAATCAGCATGTCAAACTCATTCATTATGTTCTTAATTTCATTTATTGTGTTTTTCCAGTTCCAGAATTTCCATTTGGTTATTTTATATTCTGTAGTTCTTCTCCAGGACTCTTTATCTTGTCATTTAAGTTCTTTAACATATTGATTGTAGTTATCTTGAAACTCATATATGATAGTCTGTTATCTGGATCTGT
This sequence comes from Physeter macrocephalus, assembly GCF_002837175.3. Classification (NCBI taxonomy): domain Eukaryota; kingdom Metazoa; phylum Chordata; class Mammalia; order Artiodactyla; family Physeteridae; genus Physeter; species Physeter macrocephalus. The sequence continues at coordinate 33,900,248 of NC_041217.1, forward strand.
TGTGGTTTGTGTCTTTGACCTTTTTTCCCCCTTTTGGTTGGAGGAATTTTGTCTTTGTTGTATACTCAGTTATTTTTTTAGTTAGTTTTGGACAGTGTGTGTGAAAAATTACAATGATTATGTCATCCTTGCTTTTGGCAGGCAGTTAGGCTAAGGGCAGGTTACCCTAATCCAGCCAAGGATTGAACTGATTCAGAGCTAAGCTTCAGTCCTTGGAAGAGCCAGTATATTTTTGGTTCTCCTAACTCCTAGGGTATAGCCCTTTGAAGTTACAGCCAAAAGCCTGAAGTGTTTTCCACAGCCCTCTTAGTCTTAGGAGACTGCTGAAAGCTCTGCTCAGCTTCTCAGACTCCCAGGAGCAGCTTCCAAATTAGCAAATATCACCAGATGTCAGTCTTATCTTCTTGGATTGCCCATCTCTCCATGATTTTGGCTCCTTGTTGCCTTAGTAGCTCTTCAGTGCTTTTAGATAGATGTTCATAATATTTTACTCAGTTTTCCATTTGTTCTTAGCAGGAGGTCTGGTTTTAAACAATTTAGTCTACCATTGCTTTAAGCTTGGCTTATTCTTTCAAAAACTGAGCTTGTATTAAGTGAAATAATCCAGTTACAGGAAGACAAATATTATATGATTCCACTTAAATGAAAGTGGTCAGATTCATAAAAACAGAAAGTAGGGTGGTGGTTACTAAGGGCTTAAAGTCCATTGTTTGCACTGTGGTTCACTCTTGGTTGTCACATGTTCTTTACCACAATATATATAAATATTTTTAACTGAGTTTATCAAGTAGCTTTCCTTTCAGCCACATTGGTTTTTTTTAGCTGCTCCATATAGAAAACAATATGTACCACAAGTCAGAAATTCAGTGAAGTAGCATTATATGTGTGTTTAACACAGATTTACCTCTGTATGTTTAGACTTTTAAAAAAATCAAGAAAGAACGAACAAGAATGAGGGAAAATAGCTATTTAAATAATGGGGACACAAAATAGCAGTTTAAATAGTGGGGACAGTTCTTCTCAATTAGCTTGTATCCCAGGGCTCTTGAGTTTGCTGTTCCTTCACCTATGTTAAATTTACTGGAAGTAGTTCCTTCTTGAGGAATTTTCAGGGATAATTTTGACTATATACAATTTTTGCTTTACCTGCTGACCTTAGAACCCACTTCTGTTTTAAGCTTTAGCCCCCATGTAAAGAAAAGTAAATAATATCCCTTTTATTTCTCATTGGCATTGTTCATAGCACTATAGTCTAAATTTTATTTTTATATGTTTTCTGTCTCTCATGGACGATATTACCTTTTTAAAGTCTTTGATTGACCTTTATCACAAGTTTATCTTTTCTGTGTTCTTTTTGAACATGCATACTATATCTAACATTGTTTTCTTTCAATATAACATGATGTAAGATGCACAGTCACTTTCAAAGTTACCATCTTATATCATCAAATATTTCTTGTTAGTCAGAAATAAATTCAGAGTAGCAGTAAATCTTTTTCATTGTAACTACATCTTGCTTCACTTTCAGTTGTATAATCCATGTTAGGACAATATTGCAAATGTTTTTTTGTCTGGTAAGATAGTCTACACTGTATATAACTGTATGTATATCATATATACCCACTTGTATCCCTGACCCTTCTAAAGTTATTGACAAGCAGTAAATAAAAAATAGCAAGTAGCAGCTTAAGGGGCAGAGGAAGGGGGAATTTAGCTTCCTATAAGAGCAAATCAAAACTCCAAGAAGTTAAAAACAATTGAAATAGTCTCTTTAATATCCTTAATCTGTGCTGTTTCATGATGAGAACAAAACATCCCAAAAGTTTGAAAACCACAGAATTCAATATATTGATTACAGTTATTACCTCTAGCTTATATAATTTTATATAGGTGTAACTTTGCAATTTGAGAGGGATACTAGAGCAAGTGTATGTTCTTATAAAGGATACAGGAAGTGGTGAACTATTTCCTAGAGTAAAATATGAATTCCACCAAATAATAAAACTATCATTTGACACTTAAAACTAGAGAGAACTACACGTTAGGTCAATACTTGGTCAGATGGATAATATTGTAACTTAATTCTAGAACCTCAAGTCACACACCAGGCTTTCCTGCTAAAAGAATAGTGTGAAATGCTATCTAAGAACGGCATCAGCATGTTTTAAGCGAGCCATGTCAGGGAAGAAAGTTAATTTCATTACACCTCCATTTACTGTTAAGTTAGCATATTTTTAGTACGCCTTTTGTTGAAAGCACCATGCTAGATTCTTCACTAGGATAGTTGATAAATAGTTAAATGTTGTCTTAGTTCTCTGCCCACGCTGGCTTGACTTATATTCTTTGCTCCCTTTACCTAGCTAATGCTACTTTTTGCTATTCAAGACTTATCCCTGACACCCCTCCATTCTCACTGAAACTTACTTGTGTGTTATAACCTATTCCTTGGTGGCCTCTCTGTGCATTCTTAAGTGTCTAATGAGACATTCTTTTTAAAATTAATTTGGGCTAGTTATGGAAGAAAGCAACCATGAGGCAAAATGCTTTTTTGTTTGTTTGTTTTTGTTATTGTTGTTGAAACTGCCTTTTTACTGCATTTAAAGTATAATCCGGAAACTTGCCTGTGGTCTGAAGGCCCCACGTGGTCTGGCTGGCTCTTGCCTCACCTCCGCCAGCAACATGCTTTTTTAACAGTGACAGTCTAACAATATATTTCTCCTGCCCTCACCTTTCTTTTCTCCCTGTTCCAACTTTTAAAAATTCTGTTTAATGATTCCAGCATGCAAATTTCAGGTTAGAAAGGAAGGTGATAAGGGGATTTGGGGGGAATGGTAATGTCTGTGAAGCATCCCTCATATGATATCTTACAGATGACGGTCTAGTTAGCCCATGTCTTGTGGGGTCTTTGCAAATGTAGGAAGTAAGGAACCTGAGTGTTGATGGAACATAGTTTTTCAGAGTTGATGCTAATGACAATAAGTTTTTCTTTCTAATATTACATCCTCCCCTAATAATGTAGGTGTTTATCCATCATCATTAGAACTACTGCTCTTTTGCAGACTCTGACAAATAGTTTGTCCTTCAGCATCTTCCTTTTAAGCTTACCTTGTATTAAATATAGCTTGTTTTTATTCCGCAGGCTGCCAGTACACCACTGAATCCTTTAAGTTTTCAGTGTGAATTTGTGAAGCTCAGGATTGACCTTCTCCAAGCCTTCTCTCAACTTATCTGTACTTGTAGTAGCCTCAAGACAAGCCCGCCACCTGCAATTGCCACAACAATTGCCATGACCTTAGGGAATGACCTCCAGCGGTGCGGTCGCATCTCCAATCAGGTATGTCTTAACATTATTTTCAGTGCAGTTTTTATTTACACTTTAGAGGTTTTTGAGGTTAGTTGTGAGATGAAAAATTCTGAAACTTAAAAATCAGCGGTTTGACTCAGAGGCAACATCAAATACTTCTAAACTCATCTGTCTTTCAAAAAACAGGCCAAAGTCTTATTAAAATGACAGAGTGATTGATGATATCTCACTAGTTGCTACATATTTATATAAAGAAGAAGGACGTACATTTTAAAGAAACTTTGGGATGTTTATAACTATATTATTTTAGTGAAACTTTGAAGAAGCTAAAAATGCAATGTTTTTGTTTCTGTACATTATGTATAAATTATAATCTTATACACATTTGTAGTTTCATTTGCCATCTTTGTTAATTTTCTTTAATAGGGTTTATAAAAACGAATGAATTGAAAATGAAAAAGAGTTGAAATATTTTTTCATTTTTTTATTGTTTGAGGATTGTTTTCTTATGTTTTGACTTTTGTGTTGTTTATACAACACAAAAGCATATTTGTTTATTTATCATAATTGATATTTTTCCTTCTTTATAGATGAAACTGTCCATGGAAGAATTCCGAAGCCTTGCTTCCCGATATGGGGATCTTTATCAGGCATCTTTTGATGCTGATTCCGCAACTTTGAGGAATGTAGAACTGTATCCTACACTTGCCCGATATTTTTTGTTCTTTGGAAGTATTCTTTTAAATGTAGAGCAAATATTTCAGATACGCTTAACTAAAATATACATATACATTAGATAAGCCTACAGATTTACCGTAAATAATAATTTCTCTTTTGAAACCTAGTATGAGCAGTATAATTTTACTTTTTTACTTCAGCCAGGCTTTTTAAAAAGTGGTGACTCAGTGGTGGTCTTTTTCCACCTCTGGGAAGAGCATCCAAAACCCAGGTCCAAGCAGCGTTGAATACTTTGTGCTCACTTGAGCTACAATGGACAACACAAAATATTTTTCCACCAGAGAACCATTTCCTGTCTTGCTTCACCTATCTTTTATTCACAGCTAACAACCCTAGTTCCCATCATCTTTATTAATGATATATTCAATCGTTTCAGTCATCACTTATGTTCCCTAAGCCCCCTTTAAGTTCTCCATATTTTCTTATTAGCAGCTTCAGATCCTTTTTGAAAGGAGGAAAGAGATAAATTGCTTTTAAGTTGCAGGACCTATAAATCAGTAATTCCTGGCATTTTGGTTTAGTGATTGAAAACCTGATGAATGCTATGGACCCTCTCCCCTAAAAAAATGCATATGTGCACATATCCCCCAAAATTTGCATACCATTTCTGGAGAGTTAACAGATCACTTGAGCGCTAGCCTAGGAACCTCCAGGGTAACCACTCTACAGACCTTTATTGTGATGGTTGTTTTAAACTTTCATCAGTGAAAACCCTATATCCAAGATAGATTAAAAAGTTTCTGTGATTGAATCACAGAGCCTGTTGCTTGGTTCCTCCTTCCAACATTAACCTCTGAAGTACTCTTCCTGGAACTATCGCAGACAACATATATCCCTTAAAAAGAAAAAAACAGAGCCACAGACTATTTGAGTCAATAACATGTGGTTACCTTCACTAAGAATATGATTTTCATCTTGCCTTATTTAATATTCAAATAATATAAAGTCTATAGTACATTTCTCTGTTATCATGTATAATGTATAACCTTAACATAATGCAGACAGCAGCAGAGCTGTTTACTGATATCTCATGCAATAGAAGCGCTGATTTTGGATCCAGAATCAGCAAGGTATTTAAATAGTTTATATTACAGAACACTTTGAAATATGTTACCTAATCATCACAACATTGTTTTGGAAGAGGTTTTATAGAGGAAGAAACAAAGAGGGAGAACTTCTCTAGCATTTGCCTAAGGTCATATAGCTAATGACAAACCTAGATTTTCTGTCTCCATTGTTTACTTACCTCCTGTGTCCTGTTTTCTAAATAACTAGGAAGAAGTTCTTTGAATTTGAACATTTTCTTCTGGTATATTATAACTAAATTTCGGTGTAAAAAATTGAGTTAATAGTATAATTAAGCTTGAACTTGAAATTTTTATTCTTTGGTTTCCCAAACAGAAAGATATTCCTCTTTTTGCTTTATTAAAATTCTTCTCCATTCTCTAATTAACTGATTAATTGTTCAAAATATTTTTATTGAAGAATGGTCCATTATATTTTCCCACTATAGTATTCTGTTTTGGAGCATGCATTTTCAACTGTATAATATATTTCCAATCTAGTAAGGCCTGTGATTCCAAGATCAGCTTCCTCAAAGAGAATATAATCAACAGAGCATTTTAAATTTTTCTATCCTAAAGCATTGACTCACCATTTTTTTCCAAGGCAGTACCAAAATCCTTGCCTTCTGTTTTTTTCTTTTTTTTTTTTTTTTTGCCGTACTCTGGCCTCTCACTGTTGCGGCCCCTCCCGTTGCGGAGCACAGGCTCCGGAAGCGCAGGCCCAGCGGCCATGGCTCACGGGCCCAGCCGCTCCGCGACTCGCGGGATCCTCCCGGACCGGGGCACGAACCCGCATCCCCTGCATCGGCAGGCAGACTCTCAACCACTGCGCCACCAGGGAAGCCCCTTGCCTTCTGTTTTAAAGTGCTATCTACTCTCAGACTAGGCCACTTGGCTATTTTTTTTTTTCACTTGTCTGATTCATTTTAATATTTCGATTACATACTAAGTTTTACTTATTTTTCCATTTATCCTTCTTTGATCTATGTTCATTTTCCCCTTAGACTTCCAGTGTTTTTGTTTTGTTTTGTTTTGTTTTTTTAAGCTTCTCCCTTTTAAATTTCAAAATGTTCTCTAACCTCCATATTTTTCACAGTCTTTGCCAGTTAATTGATACTTCCAGGCTCACGCCATTTCTGATCATGCCGTACTCATTTTACCTCATAGCACACAAATGTCATTGTACTGTTGGTTGACATAAGAGAAATTAGTATTTTTCTTGATTGATTTTTTTTAACACATTGTCAGCAGGGATGGAGTGAAGGGAGTTATCTAGCCAGCTCTCAAATCCTACTCTCACTGTCACCCTCTCCACTTCCTACCACCTTTCTTCACTCTTCTCCATCCCATTTTATCCCTTAAACCCACTCCCCTAGCCTTTGCCCTTCCTAGCAATGAAAAATTGGAAAAGAAAGATTGTACCTTGAAGGAGAGCTCTTTGGGTTTCAGTCGTACTGGCGTACAACTGCAAAGAGTAGATTCCTTTTGAAACTTCTCTTCTTGATACTATATATTTTGTGCCTTTCATATAAAGAAGGACCTGCTGCTAAAAAGAGCCCCAAGAGAGTAAAGCATGACATTGATAAAATTCACTATAGTTTTTACAAAAATCTGTGTATATCTTTCATAACCTAGAAGGTTTTTGGGGAGAAGAGACCTTGTCTTATCCAACTTCGAATCTCTAGCAGCTAACATTGTGCTTGAGCCAGTATCAGTTAAGTGTGGTATAGGATGGGGTTTATGTTTATAATTATAAATGTTATTATCTAGCTCATACCAACCTTTTAGGATTATTAAGAAAAAATATTTTGAGATGATTGTCCATTACATTTTTCTATTCTAGCTTTGCACTTAACCTTTATTTTTACTGCTTAAAATACAATGGAATGGCTTCTGATCATGAAGCCATTCAAGTACGGGACTTTTCCTTCTATTGTAAACAACTAGAAACCTGGATAAAATATGCAAGTTTAAATATAAGTTTAACTGTTTTCAAACATTGGACAACAGGCAGCCCAGGAATGTAATCCCTCAGGGAAGGGACACAAATAAGGTAAACTTTACACTAGTCCTTGCTTTCCTCTGCCTGGAGGCACTTTTTAGACTGCCTTTCAGGGAGGAGTAACCAAAGTGAAACATGGTGGTCTTGCGTAGTTGAAGAGATAGATATCAGGGTTCAGAGAACAAAGGAAGCTAGAATTTGCAGGCCAAGTACAGGAGTGGAGGAAGCTTTCCAGAGGAAGAGTGCTATGAATCTTTGGCTGAATGCTAAGCTGTACATATATAAGGTGAAATCCCACAAGGCCAGGCAAAAAACAGCTACTAGGGAGGGAATAATTACCAGGAAGCTGTAAACTGAACAATTCCCAGAGCTTATGCAGAGCTGAGAAATGTTTGAGTTCCAACCGGCCAAACTGTAGAGACCTAATTCAACACTTAAGGCATTCAGAAGAGACACAAGAAGGGTTATACCACCTTAGTAATCAAGCTAAACTAGCCCTAAAATGAAGACTAGTCTAGACCTGTCCTAACAAAGCTTAAGTAATCCTTCAAAGAGGATTATGACAAGTAATGGCTGTCCACCAAAACAAAATCTTAACATTCTTTGAAGACAACAAAATCCAAAAACTCAAATGTATAATGTTCACAATTTCAGCATCCAATCAAAAATTACTGGTCATGAGAAGAAGCTGGAAGATGTGACATATAACCAAGAGAAAATTCAGCCAATTAGAAAAAAGACTCACAAATGACAGATGATGGAATTAACAGACTTGGACTTTAAAATAGTATTTTAGTACTATTAGTATTTTCAAAATTTTCAAGGTAGAAGATAATGATAAAATTAAAAGGTGTAAAAAGAAAATGGAACTTCTAGAGCATAAAAATGAAATATCTTGATTTTGCCTTTATTTTTGAAAGATAGTTTTGATGAACATAGAATTCAAGCTTGATTAGGTTGGGTTTAACAGTAGGTTAAATACAGCAAAAGAAAAGATTAGTGAACTTAAAGACATAGCAATAGAAATTATCCGAATTGGACAGTGAAAGAAAAAAGACTGAAAAACTGAACGAAGTTAAAATTGCCAGTGAGACAGTGTCATTTGTACTACTATACATGTAACTGGAAATCTTAGAAGGAGGGGAACAAGGGACAGAAAAATATTTTAAGTGGCTGAAAAATGTTCATGTTTAATTAAAAATATAAACCCACAAATCCAAGAAGCTTAACGAACTCAGAGTGGCATAAACATAAAGAAAATCACAAGGCACACATTATAATCAAATTGCTGAAAACCGGTGATAAAGAAAAATATAAAGCAGCCAAAGAAAAAAGACTATTTAGAAGGGAATAAAAATAAGAAATTTTTACTAATTCTTATCAGAAATAATGCAAGCCAGAAGACAGGTGAACCAACATCTTTAAAGTCCTGAAGGAAAAAAAAAAAGTTAACCTAGTATTCTATATTCAGTAAAATACCCTTGAATAATTAAGACTAAATAAAGACATTTTCAGACAAAATCTGAGAAAATTTGTTACCAGCAGACCTAGACATGTACTATAAGAAATGTTAAAGGAAGTTCTTCAGGCTGAAGAAAAATTATTTGAGATGTAAATTCAGATCAACAAAGAAGAACACTAGGAATGGTAAATATGTGAGTAAATAAAAAAGACTTTCCTCATTTTTTACTTTTAAAAAAATATTGCCCATTTAGAAAAAAATAACAATGCATTTGGGAGTTTATAACACGTAGAAGTAAAATGTGTGATGTGAGACAAATGATGGGGGTGGGGGTTGGAATTAATACAGTAGTAAGATTCTTACATTTTACATCAAGTATATATTATTTGAAGATAACTTGTGGTAATGGAGGATGAATAAACTCTAGAGCAACCACTAGAAAATAAATAAGCCAATAGAGGAGGTAAAATGGAATACTTTAAAAAAAACCTCAGTTAATCCAAAAGAAGGCAGGGGAAGAGAGTGAAAAAAAAAACAGTGAACAGATGAAAAAAGTAGAAAACAAATCACAAAATGGTAGATTTATACCCAGTCATACCAGTTATTACAATAAATGTAGATAGTCTTACTCTAAAGAGATTATCAGACAGCTTAAAAAGCAAAACCCAACTATAAGCTTACCACAAGTAACCCACTTTATTATTTATTTATTTATATCTCATCTTAATTCATAGGTTTATTATGAGGTTTTGTGGGCTGCTTATTTTATTTTTTTAACATCTTTATTGGAGTATAATTCCTTTACAATGTTGTATTAGTTTCTGCTGTTTAAAAAAGTGAATCAGCCATATGTATACATATATCCCCACATCCCCTTCCCCTTGTGTCTCCCTCCCACCCTCCCTATCCCACCCCTCTAGGTGGTCACAAAGCACTGAGCTGATCTCTCTACTCTACAGCTGCTTCCCACTAGCTATCTGTTTTATATTTGGTAGCGTATATATGTCAATGCTACTCTCTTACTTCGTCCCAGCTTACCCTTCCCCCTCCCCGTGTCCTCAAGTCCATTCTCTTTGTCTGCGTCTCTATTCCTGTCCTGCCCCTAGGTTCATCAGAACCATTTTTTTTTAGATTCCATATATATGTGTTAGCATACGGTATTTGTTTTTCTCTTTCTGACTTATTTCACTCTGTATGACAGACTCTAGGTCCATCCACCTCACTACAAATAACTGAATTTCGTTTCTTTTTATGGCTGAGTAATATTCCATTGTATATATGTGCCACATCTTCTTTGTCCATTCATCTGTTGAAGGACATTTAGGTTGCTTCCAGGTTCTGGCTATTGTAAATAGTGCTACAGTGAACATTGTAGTACATGTCTCTTTTTGAATTATGGTTTTCTCAGGGTATATGCCCAGTAGTGGGATTGCTGGGTCATATGGTAGTTCTGTTTTTAGTTTTTTAGGAACCTCCATGTTGTTCTCCATAGTGGCTGTATCAATTTACATTCCCACCAACAGTGCAAGAGGGTTCCCTTTTCTCCCTACCCTCACCAGCATTTATTGTTTGTAGACTTTTTGATGATGGCCATTCTGACTGGTGTGAGGTGATACCTCCTTGTGGTTTTGTTTTGTTTTTTAAGTGTTAATCATCTGCTTTTTAAATTATTATTATTTTTATTTATACAGCAGGTTCTTATTAGTCATCAGTTTTCTACACATCAGTGTATACTTGTCAACCCCAATCGCCCAATTCAGCACACCACCATCCCCACCCCCCTGGGGTTTCCCCCCCTTGGTGTCCATACGTTTGTCCTCTACATCTGTGTCTCAACTTCTGCCCTGCAAACTGGTTCAT
>NC_041217.1:33910830-33939047 GCF_002837175.3 Physeter macrocephalus
GTCTGTCAATGGGCGTTTAGGTTGCTTCCATGACCTGGCTATTGTAAATAGTGCTGCAATGAACATTGGGGTGCATGTGTCTTTGAATTATGGTTTTCTCTGGGTGTATGCCCAGTAGTCCTCCTTGTGGTTTTGATTTGCATTTCTCTAATGATTAGTGATATTGAGCATCCTTTCATGTGTTTATTGGCAATCTGTGTATCTTCTTTGGAGAATTGTTTATTTAGGTCTTCTGCGCATTTTTGGATTGGGTTGTTTGTTTTTTTGATATTGAGCTGCCGGGAGCTGCTTGTATATTTTGGAGATAATCCTTTGTCAGTTTCTTCATTTGCAAATATTTTCTCCCATTCTGAGGGTTGTCTTTTTTGTCTTGTTTATGGTTTCCTTTGCTGTGCAAAAGCTTTTAAGTTTCATTAGGTCCCATTTGTTTATTTTTGTTTTTATTTCCATTTCTCTAGGAGGTGGGTCAAAAAGGATCTTGCTGTGATTTATGTCATAGAGTGTTCTGCCTATGTTTTCCTCTAAGAGTTTTATAGTGTCTGGCCTTACATTTAGGTCTTTAATCCATTTTGAGTTTATTGTTGTGTATGGTGTTAGGAAATGTTCTAATTTCATTCTTTTATATGTGGCTGTCCAGTTTTCCCAGCACCACTTACTGAAGAGGCTGTCTTTTCTCCATTGTATATTCCTGCCTCCTTTATCAAAGAGAAGGTGACCATATGTGTGAACCCACTTTAAATACAAAGATACAAATATATTAAAAGTAAACAAAAGGATGGAAAAGGAACCCTAAAAGCTGGCGTGACAGTATCATACAAAGTGGACTTCAGGACAAAGACTTGATAAAGAGCTACATTTTACCATAATAGGGGATCGGTTCATCAAGAAGACATAATTCTAAACATTTATATACTTAGTGACATCTTCCAAATATATGAAGCAAAAACTGACAACTGAAAGGAGAAATAAATCTACAATTATGGTTGGAGTTTTCAACACTCCCCTCTGAATAATTGCTAGAACAACTTGCAGAAGATTTCTTAGGATATAGAGGACTTGAATAACACTACCAGCCAACTTGACCTAATTGACCTGTATGCCCTACCAACAGCAGCATACGCATTCTTTCCAAGCGCATTTGGAAAATTTACCAAAGTAAACCATATGCTGGGCTACGAAACAATTCTTAGTAAATGTAAAAGCATTGAAACTATGTAGAATATGTTATCTGATAGAATTAAATTAGAAAATCATCTCTGGAAAATCCCTAAATGTTTCGGAATTAAACAAGACTTCTGAACATTCCAATTGGTCAAAAAATCACAAGGGAAATTAGAAAGTAAGTTAAACTGAATGAAAATGAGAACACGACATATCAAAACTTGTGTGATGCAGTTAAAACAGAGCTTAGAGGGAAATTTATAACTTTAAATGCATACATACACACACAAAAGAAAGTTTAAAAGTAATATCATTAGTTTCTCTCATATTAAAGCAAGAAAAAGAGCAAATTAACCTCAAAGTAATTAGAAGGAAAGAAATAGTAAAGATGAGAATGCTAATCAGTGAATTATAAGTAAACGGTAGAGAAAGTCAGTGAAACCAAAAGCTGGCTCTTTGAAAAGATCAATAAAGTTGATAAAACTAGCTATTCTGAACAAGGAAATAAGAGAACACAAATTACCAATATTAGAAATGAAATAAGAGTACCATCACAAATCCCATAGATATTAAAAGCATATTAAAGGAATAAATAACTTTGTGCCAATAAATGTGATAGTTGAGGTGAACAGGAAAAATTCAGATATTCTACATAGACTTAAAAATCTTTAACAAAACATGTACAAATTGAACCTAACAAAACTCTGAAGGATAATACATTAAAACCAAGTAGGGTTTATTCCGGAAATTTTAGGTTTGATATTAGAAAACCAATCACTGTAATTCACCATATTGTAAAATAAAGGAAAAAACTAAAGTCGAGGACTTGCTAAAGATTTCAAGCTCCAGTAATTAAGACAATGTGATATTGGCTTGAGGGTAGAATAGAGAGACCATAATAGATACGTAGGAGTATTACTTGAGTTTTGACAAAGATGACAATCTGTTTTTTCAACAGATTGTGCTGGAACACGCTGTATGGGGGGAAAGAATCTTGACTTTAAACTCACACCATACATAAAAATTAATTCCAAGTGTATCACAGATCAAACTGTAAAAGATAAAATTCCAAACTTTCTAGAATACTACTTGGGAGAAAATCTTCATGACCTTGAGATCAGCAAGGATTTTTTCAGGACACAAACAGCAGTTACTGTACAGAAAAATTTGTTTAATTGGATTTAAAAATTTAAACTTCTGCTCTTTGAAGGATGCCATTAAGAAAATGAAAAGATTGGTTGCAGGGTGAAATATTCTCAAACATATTCTATCAGAATATTAAGAAAACCATACAACTCAAGATAACCCAATTTTTAAGAATTGACAAGAGATTTGAACAGACACTTCAAAAAAGAAGATATGTCAATTCCAATAAGCACATGAAAAGATGCTTAACATCATTTGGTATCAGAAAAATACAAATTAAAATCACAGTGAGATACAACTAACACCCACTAGAATAGCTAAAGTTAAAAAGCCCTTTAATACCAAATATTAGATGTGGAAGAGCTTGAATTCATACATTTTGGGGACTGCAAAATGATTCAGCCACTTTGGAAAACTGTTTGGCAGTTACCATATGACCACCAGTTCTATTTCTACTTACTTAAGAGAAATGAAAACATATTTCCACAGAGACCTGTACACAGATTTTCTTAGCAGCTTTATTTGCAACAACAAAAACTGGAAAGAGCCAAATGTCTCAACAGGTGAGTGGGTAGATAAATTGTAGTATGTTCATACAGTGGAATATTACTCAGCAATATAGATGGATGATCTGTTGAAATATGCAAAACACATTAATGACTCAAAAATGTTGTGCTGTAAAGGAAACCAGACACAAAATATTACATATAGTATGATTGTTTATATCCAATATTAGGAAACATCTCATTTACAGTGATAGAAAGCTAATCTGGTTGCTGGGGGCCACAAGTAGGGATTGACTAGGAAGGGTGCATTTTTGCGATTTTCTAACATATCTCAATAAAGTTTATTTAAAATAAATAAAGGAATACTCCTTTTGTAGAAGGTGGAACAGTATATTCTGATTTTATACCCTTTTATTAGCAGGTCACTTTGTCAGAGACTTTTACATCTTTATGCTTTATTGTGTGGTATAGTTTTCCTTAAAGTCTATCACTAAATGAGGTTCAGTTCTTGTCGTAATAGAACTTAAGATATAGTACAGAGTAGGGAACAAAGCTTTGGAGCCAGGCAGATACACATGTACATACAGCTAGGAGTGAGTATGAATATAGACATGTTCTTTCGTCTCCCTGAGCCACATATGCATAAACTATAGGTAAGTAATAATGCCTGTCTCTTAGAGTGGTTGTAATGGTTAAATGAAAACCTATGTAAAGTACCCAGCTGAAGTACCTTGCACATAGTAGGCGTTAAAAGGATAATAAGGGAATAATAAGAATAGTGTTAACCCAACATAGTTAAGTTACCTGTATTGCATTTTCAAATAACCCTCTTGAAGTTTAGTTAGAAGGCAGGAGTTTGCCACCTTTTCCCATTTAGAAATACTTTCAGAAATGTCTTTGGGTTTGAGGCAGTAGAAGAAAAAGAAATCTAGGTAAAACTTTTTTCAGCATGCTCTATATGCTAGTTCTCTGCTGAACATTCTTGTGCATTTCACCTGCTTGCTTTAGATTCATGCCATTTCTCCAGTTATGAATGCCCTCCAAACTTTCCATCTCTTCACATCTTATCCATGCTACTTGCGTAGTGATTTGTCCAAGACCCATCTCTTCTGTGGCATTCCTCAGCTCCCTCTATATTCTGATTACTTGCATATCTTTACTGGTTATTTGGCACTTGTCTGCTGACTTTATTGATCGTTTACCTTTTCAAATGCCTTATGTCTCTTTCACCTCATGGCAGAGACAAGGTTTAATTAAACATTTTTATACTAGCTAACAACCAAAGTGATTAAGACTTGTATAATTTGAAGTCAGGTCTGGATTTGAATTCTGGCTTGTCGCTTACTAGTTGTGTGACTGAAGGCGAATTACTTAACATCTCCAAGCCTCAGTTTTCTCATCTGTGAAATGGAAATAACAGTGCCTACTTCATTATTTTAAAGATTAAATGAGAGTGTGTAGAAAGTACCTGACACATTTTGACATTAAATTAGTTACTGTTTTGGTTGATTGATTGATATTAATTTTTGACTTCAGTTTCCAGGAATATGGATCTACAGGAGCAGCCCATGCTGACAGTGAATATGAGAGAAGAATGATGTCTGTATATAATCATGTCTTGGAGGAGGTGGAATCACTCAGTCGGAAATATACCCCTGTTTCTTATATGGCAAGTCACATTTGTTTTATTGATTTTTATTATGTGGAAGTGAGTTTTTATCTGTCTCTGGCACTTACTGTGTTTGACTTCAACACATTAACCTCTCTGTGACTGCTTCCTCTGTGCCTGTTTTGTAACAGGGTTAGTACAGTACCTACATCATAGTATTGTTGTGAGGATGAAATGAGATAATCCATGAAAGCACTTATCACATCTGTAGCTGCTACATAGTCACACTAACATGTCAAATCTACTCTACCAGAATGCAGATAAAACTTTTTTTTCCTTTTTTAACAATTTAACTAAAGTTGCAATTGTTCTCAACCTTGGCTACACATTAGAATCACTTTGGAAGCTATTTTTAAAAACATCAATATCCAGGCCCCACCCCAGGCCAGTTATCTTTGAATCTCTGCGAGGCCCAGACATTAGTATTTTTAAAGCTCCCAGGTGATTCTGTCATGCCACCAGGGTTGAAAACTATTGGCCAATTAAAATAGAAAGAACTGGGCTTATTTTCTGACTATCAGTATAAATCAGTTCCGGCCAGGTGATGCTACTGCTGTCCTTTAATACTCATGTCCACTTAGCCTACTGCATCTGCTGCCTTTGGCACTGTTGAACACCTGCTGTTTATCCCCTGACTTCCCAGTCACAGGACAGACTGACACTCTCACCCAGATTTCCTCCTCCCTGTCTGGCCATTCTCCAGTCTTGTATTGAGCTCAGGTTCCTATAACAAAATAGACATAGTGGCTTAAACAACAGACATTTCTTACAATTCTAGAGGCTGGGAAGTCCAGACTCAGGGTGCCAACCAATTTGTTAATGTGGTGAGGGGTCTCTCACTGGCTTGCCAGCTGCTGCTTTCTTGCTGTGTCCTCACGTGTTGGAGAGAGAGGGGCTCTCTTCTCTCCTTCTCTTCTTATAAGGGCACTGATCCCATCACAGGGTCCCCACCCTCATGTCCTCATCTAAACTTAATGACCTCCCAAAGGCCCTCCTCCAAATATCAACACTTAGGGAGTTAGGGCTTCAACATGTGAATTTAGAGACGACAGCACATTCAGTCCATAGCACTGTCTTTGAACTTTACACCTTGGAGAGTTTCTCTTGCCCTGCCTACACATTGGATACTGGTATTTCCTGTAGCTCTCTTCTGCCTCCTGCTGTTCTCATTCTGAACTCACCATTTATCAGGTGTTCTAGAAGAAATTGACAGGATGTGTCATTAAAGAGTTAAATTAGATTTTAAGGTTAGATACTTTTCCTTTGCACACTGCTTTCCACATAAGATTGTCAGTACATATTTGCTGAATTGAAATGACACAGGTAGCTGTTTGATACTGAGATTGGTTGCTAAGGAAGATTGTAAAGATTATGTTTGTAGGAAGTAGACATATTTATGTGAGACATTGATTAAATTATTTACATGTATTTCCTCTAAGCTCCACCCTAGGAAATTAAATAGATGCCAGATAGTACCTTGAGTTTGATAGAGTTCAATCCACTGCGTCTAATGGAAAGAATGGGAATTTTCTGCCCAGTAGGTACGCAATATAGAGAAAAGAGCCCTAGAGTCAAATTCTACCTCTGCCACTCAGCAGGTGTGATTTTAGACAAATTTCTAATATGCTTTTCTATGATATGGAAAAATATCTACCTCATAGGGTTTTTGTGAAGTTTAAATGGAATAATGCCTAATGCCTGGCACAGTGCCTGGCCTGGCATATAAGGAGTGGTTAATAAATGTTGATTCCCTTTTCCACCTTTCCAAATTGTATTTTATAGATTTGATACTTTCTGAACCCAAAATTCAGTTTAACAAGTATTTATTGAATCCTGTGAATAGAAAAATGACAAAGAGGCTCTTCCCTCAAGTTGTTCATAGTCTGATAAAGATTTTGTAAACAAATACAATACAATATATGTGCAGTAATAGAGGTCTGCACAAAGTAGAATTGTAGCACAAAAGAGAAAGTAATTCATGTCAAAGGATAGGGGAAATGGGGTGAGGGTGCACATCAGAGAAGAGGTATTTGCATATGAGTTTTTCAGGCAGATAAGGAGGTGTAGAGAATTTCAGGCAGAGAACAACATGAGGCATGAGGACTTCCCTGGTGGCGCAGTGGTTAAGAATCCACCTGCCAAAGCAGGGGACATGGGTTCAAGCCCTGGTCCAGGAAGATCCCACATGCTGCAGTGCAACTAAGCCCGTGCGCCACAGCTACTGGGCCTGCGCTCTAGAGCCCACGAACTACAACTACTGAGCCTATGTTCCACAACTACTGAAGCCCGCAAACCTAGAGCCCATGCTCCGCAACAAGAGAAGCCACTTCAGTGAGAAGCCTGCATACCACAGCGAAGAGTAGCCCCCGCTCGCTGCAACTAGAGAAAGCCCTCGTGCAGCAACGAAGATCCAAAGCAGCCATGAAGATCCAACGCAGCCATAAATAAATAAATAAATTTATTTTTTAAAAAAAAGCGGAGGCATGAAATAGCATGATGTCTTCTGGGAACAGTGTGTTATTGCTGCAGCATAATGTGCAGGCTCAGGACTAGAGGGGTCAGTGGAGGACAGATGACAAAAGGCTTTTAACACAGTCTTAAGGAGTTTGGACTTTATCTCATAGACAATGGGGGCACTCTTTAGGAATTTTAAATGGGTGTGGGAGAGAAGTGGTTAAGCTAAGACTGTACACTATTGTTATGTAGAAACAGAACAGGTAATGGCCTGGAAGGCATGAAATTAAAGGAAAGAAAAGTGGTTACAAGACTTCTGCAGTAATCCAAGGTAGGGGCCAAATTGATAAAGTGGGAGCAAGAATGAGAAGAACAGATACATAAGAAAGATTATTTAGGTGTAATATTTTCAAGGCTTTGTTTTGGTTTTTTGTTTGTTTTTTGTTTTCTTTAAATTAGATGTGAGAGGATGGAGACATGACCTCTGGGTTTCCAGCTTAGGTGACCAGGTGCACAAATGGTTGATCCTTGACTGAGACAGAATACAGAGGGATAGTGGAAGAAGGTGGTTTCATTTTTAAACATGTTAAACATTGGCAGTTAGATAATAGGTTTGGTGTCAG
Organism: Physeter macrocephalus; assembly: GCF_002837175.3. Lineage (NCBI taxonomy): Eukaryota > Metazoa > Chordata > Mammalia > Artiodactyla > Physeteridae > Physeter > Physeter macrocephalus. The sequence goes on from NC_041217.1 coordinate 33,918,390, forward strand.
AAGGAGACAGGCTGGGATGCATGTAAGGTTGAGGTGTCATGAGCATACAGATTCTTAAAGTCCTGGGAGTGAAGAAAACTGCCTGTGAAGAACAAATGGACTGAGAAGACAAAAGGACTAAGGAGAGCATCAACACTGAAGGAACATACAAAGGAGGAGAATCTTAGGAAAGAAGGTGGAGAAGGGAAGAATCAGAAGTGAGGGCAGGGGCCGTTAAGTGGAATTTCATGGAAGAAGAGCATTATCAGGTGCCACAGAAGTGTCAAAAAATACAAAGGCTGAAAAGTATTCGGTTTGGCAATGAAGGGAGTATTCATGATGGGTTAGTCCTCTTACTGGTTTACTAATCATGATATGTGATTTCACATCTCCAGACTGGTACTTTGATAGTAATCTGCAACTAACATACGTGTTGAAGTGTGCCCAAGGGGCTAGTGGTCTCAGAGGCAGTCCTGCTTTCCCAGTGGGGAATTGCAAAATCTGCATCTATTCTTTTAAAAGGGAAAATGGTGCCTTTTTGCCCAGGAACAGCCTGAGGTCACTTGTGGTCCTCTAAATCCACCCTTTAAAGATGTTTCTCTCCTTAAATACTGTTGTGGCATCAAAGGTTCCACCACAAGTAGGATGTCCGTGCAAATGCATCTCAGATCCCTTGTTGCAAGAAGATGAATAGTGCTGTTTTAGCAGTTAAACCTGAGTAGACCCAGTGTCTCTCTAAATCCGTGTTGTGGTTATCTCAAGTAATAGACCTGGCATTTATATTAGGAGTCTGTCAGGCACAGAATGTTTGGTAATCTGAAACCAATGAGGAATGGATTCTTCTGGCTTTTAGCCTTAATGCCCTACTTTTTAAAAAATGTTTATAGCAGAGGCACTAGGTGATACCCTGCTTGGAAGCACGAACTTAAAAGGACAGACAGCACTGTATAGTGGAATAGTTTTCAGCCTGTGGTATTTTGGGGGCCACTGAGAGAGGAGTAGACTGAGGAGGGGATGGTAGACCAAGCAGGAATGGTTCTGGGTCACCCAAAGTTACAGGAGTTCCGGTACTGTAATTTCTTTTTTCTGTTAAGTTTGCAAATCATTGGTGAAATAAAACAAAATCACTGAGTGACCTAGTCAGGTGACCTAGGTTCCAGTCCCAGCTTGTTCCATTAGCTGTCTGGGTGACCTGTGTCATCAGCAAAATTGAGGGTTAGACTGGTTGATCTTTAAAATATCTTTGATGGTATCACAGGTGTATACTTATCTCCAAACTGATTAAGTAGTATGCATTAAATATGTCCAGCTTTTTGCATGTCAGTGGTACCTCAAGAAAGTAGTTGAAAATAAACAAATAAATAAATAAAATCTTTGAATTCTTAAATTCTGGTTCTATGACCCCTTTCACTAAGACTCAAAAGATTCGTTAGAGTAGTTCTATTCCTCTGCAGTTAAGCTGGGATTTTCAAAACTCAGTTAAATTTGTGAAATAGATTTTAGAAAGAAGGTGTTTTAAGTTTCAGCGATCTATAGAGTTGGACTATATGGTAATCTGTAATCTGAATTCCAGTAAGTTTCCACCGTTGCTCACTCTCTGGAGACTCATGGCCACATGGACAGGGAGGCCACCTGGTAGAGATGGGATGAAGAATGAGGCAGTTCCAAGCCAAGGTTCCACGGGGATTTGGACTCGAGCCTCAGATGTCAATATTTTGCTCTGATTTTTTACCGTATACATGCTCTTTATCATATTTTGTCACGTGATAGTTACTTTATATTTTAGTATCTAAAATAACTATATATGTCTAATAGCTCTAAGCTCTATAGAAACACAAACTTTGCACATTGCTTGGTCTTGAGGAGTGTGGGTTTTCTCTGTCATTTTTTATTGAATATATTTCACAATAAAGTAAAAATCTGTAATTGTCCTCCTTGACATGAGTGATTTGACAAATGTATGCAGTTCCTGAGTGTTATGTCTCCTAACCTGATTGGTGTGTACTTTTGTAGTAATTTTATGAGCATTTGTAGTTTTTACACTTCTTCCTGAAAGTAACTATTTGTTGATGAAATTTGGAAATTTATTTTCATTTGATTTTTCTTTTTTTTCCCCAGCATACAGCATGCCTCTGCAATGCCATCATTTCTTTGCTGAAAGTTCCTCTTTCATTTCAGAGATATTTTTTCCAGAAACTGCAGTCTACCAGCATCAAGGTAATATAGGAAGAACACTCAGGTTTAATATAGTTTAATACCTTCTTCTGAAGATTATAGGGGGCATAGCTCTGCTTCAGGATCTTACCTTTGGTTTAGACAGAACTTATACTCTTCAGCTGTAAGCCTTTCCTCCCTTCAACAAGTGATTTGGGAGTTAAACCCTCTCCTCTCCTTTCTTTCCTCATAGTGCCAAATGCAGTGTGACAGGCATTTGGGTACCTCGAGCTCAATCCCTGTCTTCAAGAATGAGTTGAGTGCTGTTCCTCATAGTAGCCCACAAGGATCTTGAGCTGAGTCCATGTCTGATCAAACTATTTAAACCCAACTTAGAATGAATCAGGTCCAGTAAAACATCACCAGCCCTATCTCCAAAGCACTTTTGTCTTCAAATAACAAATTTTGAGGAGCTGGGCTATGAGTAGAGTCAGTATTTTAAAATATTTAAGCCACTCAAAATTCAAAAGCTATTTTGATTCAAAGAATGAAATTGTTGGGAAAGGGGGGCAATTGTCATTTGTAAGAGATTCCCTGGATTATCCCTATCAGTAAATGTCTTCAGTGCACTTTTGCATCCATTTGAATGTTTTTGATTACAAATAATAGAGCATTCCATTTCAAAATGACCTGAATAACAAGGAAAATTGATTATATAGATAAGAAGTCCTAAGGTAAGATGTCTCCAGGGTTCAGTGGCTCAACAACATTATCAGAAAGACCCAATTTGTTCCGTATTTTTATTTAAGCAAGATTTGCGCTTTCTTTAATTAAAGGGTATTTAGGATTCTTAATATGTTTTTAAAGAAAAACTGAGAGGTTAAAAATGTCATTTGGTTTATCTTGGAAATTGACTTTTATACCATGCTGACTTGATAGCGTATGTAATCCTAGAATTCTAGATTCATTTACATTTGAATTTAGTTTATTTAAATTACCTAAGACCATAGAGACAGCAGCGGGACATGAAAATTTATATAGTGCATTTCCATACTAGAGTTGGTTCATTGTCAAAGAAATGCCCCACCTCAGAAATTGGGAGAACAGTGCCCTTGCTATTCTCTAATCCTCTGTTCCCCTCAAACAGAACTGGGGCTGGGGGTTAAAAAAAAAAAAAACAAAAAAAACCCAGTGGTATTTAAAAGGAGGCATTAGGGATACGGAACCCTTGACTTTAAAGGTACATCTGTCTGGTTGTCCCAGCACAGTCAGGTCATTGCGGGTGTGTGTGTGTCTGTGTGTCTGTGTGTGTGTATCTGTGTGTATGTTTGTGTGCCTGTGTGTGTACAAGTGACGTTTTAATCTATAATCAACGATTAACACAGACATGTTTGTTGGAAGGAAGCTTGCTTTTGGTTGTTAGCATTTATTTTAATGTTGGCTTTCCAGCTTGCCCTGTCACCATCCCCCCGGAACCCTGCTGAACCCATTGCTGTCCAGAATAACCAGCAACTGGCGCTGAAGGTAGAGGGAGTGGTCCAGCACGGATCTAAACCAGGACTCTTCCGCAAAATTCAGTCTGTCTGTCTGAATGTTTCTTCCACACTGCAGAGTAAATCCGGACAAGACTACAAGGTAATTTAGAAAAGAGGCAGAGTTGTGATGCAGGTTTTATCAACTCATTGATGGAAGTTTTCCAGTGTTTTTCATGGTTAAGCAGATTGTAGTTATACCTCGCAAGGGATCAGATGGACATAAGTTAAAAATACGTATTAGGGTGTAAGGGGGCTGATAAACAACGCTTCTCTTTTCCCTGCCCGAACCAGTTGATAGACAAAGCATCCAGGCAGGCAGAGATCAAAATATGAGTGTCACTACTGTTAGAGCTGGGGAGAAACCTAGCTCAGGTGCCTGGCAGCAAGGACTGCCTAGCCTTGTGGCTCTGAATTGAGTTTTCACACCAGCCTCCGTCAGTACACACAAGAGCCTGCCCCTATAAAACTGGGAGGAGCAGTACCCTGAAGCCCAAAGAAGAAGGCAGAGAGAAGGTGCTCAGCTCCCCAGGCCCAGTCCCCACCCCACAACTTACAATCAGTAGGATGCACCTTCTTCCCTAGAGACCAGTACTGTTCATCTAATGAAAGGTCCCTCCACATGGAGGGAAGCATCAGGAGTGGCGAGTAACCTCTCCCTCACCCCCTGACCCCAAAAGAACACATCTAATTATTTTAACTTTGTTTTAAGTAAATTTTAGCATGTTCCAAAAAAAGTATACTATATTGACATACAGTGATCAGATGAAGTAAAATCTTTCGTTAAGGGTTTTAACCCTAGAAATTTGCTACTTTGAGAAATCATGAGGTAGGTTAACCAAAATCATGCTTGCTTTGTTAGCCAAAGCTAAGATTCTGAATCTGTGCCCATGAAGCAGCAACGTTCCAAATGTAGAATGTTCCTTTCTTTAGACATCTCTTTCTAATTCCTTGGTGGTTTATTCACAGTAAATGGAACAAGTGAACGAGTGCACAGTTGTATGAACAGAGTTGTTTAAATGTCCAAATTGGTTATGTCTGGGTTTATTTGTGGGCATCCTTGAACTGAGGTCCAGAGCAAGGAAAGGGGTATCAGTAAAGATATAAAATGAGAGCATTTTATTCTCTTTGGTGGTTTTAGGCTAAAAAGCCAAGGGAAGGTCTGGTTTAAGCCATCACTACTTTCCTTACTTTGGTAACTTTCTCTCTCTCTCCGGGGCTCTGTACCCACTCTGAGAAGGCTCAGCCTTCATTCTCTCCCTCTCTTTTGACTTCGAGGGCACAAAGCATGGCACCTTATGTAGCCACTCAGATATTTGGTAAATAATGAAAAAAATTATTTACGGTATTTAGTACAACTCACTTACGTTTCAATGATCTCTGTTGTCACAGAAGATCGTAAGGAGAACTTACATAGTCAACTTATCCCTGTCTGCAGCTCTCTGCTCATTTTGAGTTTGAAAGAACAGTAATCATGATTCTCTTTGTTCTTGTATATAGTGATTTCTACTGTTTTTAAAAAAACCATTCAAGTCGAGAAGTACTACTGGTCTTCTCGTTGTTGACTTACCTCTCAGGAGGCACTGGTTAAAGTCAAGAAGTTGACGTAATAAGCCAGGTAGTACATGATTGTTTTGTAATGTTACTTGCAGTGAGTTTGCAACTTAAAATGCATCATGCGTTCAGAGTAATCAGGTTGCTTACTAGGCCTATTTCTGGTCCTTTTAAGGAAGTTCTTGTTTGGTGTGCATATTCTTTAGGGAAATAAAAATCCTACAAAAGTTGAATGCAAACAAAAAACAAAAAAGGGCTTATAAAAATTTTAAGATCTTGAATTTGTGGTGACTTCATTTCATTAATGTTACAGATCAGTGTCTCTGGAAAACTGACCTCATGATAACTGCTTATTGAGACACGAAGCTTCAGGACACATTTATATAATTAATTACACAAGAGAAATACACACATAAACATAGAGCAATCTTATCAAATATTCATTCTGATTACCTCTATATGCATTCTTAGAATAAGTGTCTCTCTTGACATATTTCATCTTCGGTACAAGAAGAGATACACCTGCAGGTGTTACTCTGTTCTTTGAAGGACCAAAGGTATGAGTATCTAGCTAAATACGTAAATGAATTCATAAATCTGTGTTTCATAATATGTTGTACTGCCCATCTGAACAAGACACTGATTTTTAAGTAAGCAACATTCAAGTTCTAAAGTTAATTTGTTAAAGGAGGGAAGAATCACTACATTACTTAAGTAATATAAAATCAGACTAGCTAATAGGGGAAAAAACCATATATTTGCATAGCATTATGTTCTTTTTCAGTCTTTCAGATTTTAAACTCACTGAAACAGGTGGTTGCATCCCGTTTCTTTAGAATATCTCTTCACAGGTTAAAGAAAGATGGGAATTGGAGTTGGGGTTGGGTGAACAAGGAGAGGGGAGGAGAAATTTCTCTTTTACCCTCTTAGGGTCTCCAGCTAGGCCTAAGATTGAACTGACCTTAAGGCAGATTAACAGGAGAAAAGCATTCCAGTTTTATTAGAATTTTACATATATATGGGAGTCTTCACAGGAGGATGAAGACCCGAAGAAGTGACCAGAACAGAAAGCTTAGATACCTTTTAGACACACAGACGATAAATTCCTGACAAAATGGCAAGACAAGAGGGTTTGGGGCTAGGGACAGTAAGTAAAATGACTGGGAGCTCTGTTGGGGCATTGGGAGAGACTAGTGGAAGATACAGGTTATTTTCTTAGGTTGGTTTGTGCAGATCCATCTCAACATCGATTCCCAGTCTCTGGTGATAGTCTTCTCTTTTTTGGTGCAGGGAGGTTTACCTTTCTCATGGAAAATTTTTTTATGTTTTTAGGTAAAAAGGGGCAGGTCAGAGAGCCCTTTCTGTATCTGTTGTTTTTCAAGTGCCCTTAGCTCAAAATAATCGCTCTGCCATAGCAGCGTATTTGGGGTTGCATGTTCTGAACTGCTTCACAAAGCAGAAAGGCCAGCATCAGAAGGGGTTGAGAAAGCTCCTTCTACTCAAGCTCCTTCTAGTGAGGAGGCAGTGTCACCTGATATTAAGAGTGCAGGCTCTGGAGTTAGCCTGCCTGGGTTCAGGTGCCAACGTCACCACTCATTAGCTACATGACCTTGGAGAAGTTACTTAACCTCCCCACCTCAGCTTCCTCATTCATGAAGCAAGGATAATATTAGTACCTTCCTTTTGGTTGTTTGCAAGGATTTAAATAGCACTTAAAACGGGTCCTAGCTCACAGCATACAATCAGTAAACGTTAGCTATTGTTATTTAATGATTTTTTTCATTCCAGATACCCATTGACAATATGACCAATGAGATGGAGCAGAGGGTTGAGCCTCATAATGATTACTTCAGTACTCAATTCCTGTTGAACTTTGCTATCCTTGGCACACACAACATTACAGTGGAGTCTTCTGTGAAAGATGCCAACGGCATCGTTTGGAAGACTGGTCCCAGAACCACCATATTTGTAAAATCCCTGGAAGACCCTTATTCGCAGCAGATTCGCCTGCAGCAGCAGCAAGTCCAGCAGCCGTTACAACAGCAGCAGCAGCGAAATGCCTACACGCGGTTTTAGCCGTGCAGCAGAGGCACTACAGACTTTCCAGGGACTGAGCAAATTAGCGAAAATAGTTTGCTTTTTCATATGGATAAAGGTACAAAAGTTAGAATATGGGGTCCGTTTTCATTGGTTTCTGTGATAGAACATTCTGAAAAAACATTTCTTTTCTTAAAAATTTACTTGGAGAAATCATTGGGTTCCTAACCAGAAAGATTTTTTTCCCCTTATTTCTTCTTAAACCAAGTCCTTCATCTCCTATTTAGCACTTTCATTGTTTTGCTATTATTACTTTTATTTTTGCTGAGCCTTCTCTTTTTCTTTCAGGAAAAGTCACATATTGGGATCATTGAATTAGTAAATTTGACTGCTTTCCTACCAAAATATGTCACTTGCTGCCTGACATAGACCTCTGATTCTGAGCTGGGCCTTTGGAAGTTCTGACCAGTATGTGCCGGGTTTACCCAGGGTCGTAGAAACTGAGTACTCCCGTAGTTGGACTTGAAAGTATCCCCTGAAACATCCAGTGTTGTGGATTATGAGAGCATGCAGTCTAGCAGAATGGAAACATCCTGCTGTATTATTTCAACTGTTTACCTATCTATTCTCTGCTAAAGCAATCTTGATTTATTGTTTGAGTATTTAATTGACCCAAAGAGCAGCTAACAATTACATAGAAAGATTGGAAATTAATCATTTGTGTTTTTTCTAATATATGTGTGATTTTATGTAATACAGACTTTTTTATTGTCTCTAAGAATGAAAAAAATCACATTTAATGTTAGGAGGGCAGCTATTTTCCTTTGATTGGTTTAGATTCTTCTTGGCAAGTTAGATAACGCTAAACTTGATTGTCTAGAAACAGCAGTCTCTTTATAATGCACCCTCAGTTAGTTGGGATGCTCAGGGAATAGAAGTTTTCTCGTTAGCCAGAAAACCCCCTTTTTTTCTATGTCAATACTGGTTGAAAACCATTATAAAATATAATAATAATACACTTTCTTTTCTTAATACAGTATACTACATGTTATTTAACTGTTCTTTCTTGATTTGGGATCGTTCAGTGCTTCAGGATCATGATTTCTAGACATCAGGGATCACAGGATTGTAGACACTGATGATGTGGGCACTTGGGCTGGAAGTAGCTCCCATGGTGAAGCACAGGGCACATTCTCTGGAAGTTTTCTTTTAAAATAAATCTCTCAATTGCTTTGCTCGTTTTGCCTTTTTCTCTTTAAAGTTGGCATTGGCTCAAAGGAGGGATAGAGTTTAAAGGGAAAAAAATGAGTTTGGGGATTTTTGTGTGTGTGTAATGTGGCCTCTAGGGTTGAAAGTGATTGGCAGGCAACTCGTGTCCCTCTAAGATTTCTTGGCTTCATGAGCTGTTGTCCCAGCACAGCACTTCTTCTGCCAGTGGCCAGGGCATTGTCATTAAACGTGTGTAAATCTACAGTGTCCACTGTGGTTGATGCCCAGATGTACGCGGTGCGTGATATGCACAGCCATGACAGCATCTGGGAACATAAGCCTTAGGAAGAATTGCTAGAGAGTAGTGGGGGACGTGTGCAGGACCTCTTGCCCTTCTACCAGGTGTGGAAAGAGCTGACCGGAAAGCCTAGGTTCCACTGTAGGCTCCGAAGAGTTAGCCCTGTGACCTGGGCAAGTCTTATCATCTCTGTAGACGGAAGTTTCTTTGTCTGTAAAATGACTGGATTAGACGGGACCTCTTGACTCCAGTCTAGAGTTTTGTTATCTGAAAGACTAAATACAAAAAAAAAAAAAGTTCTTTCTTAAATTGAAAAAATCTTTTTTCTTTTCTTTTCTTTTAAAGTGGCTATTTTCAGAATGAAATTTTACAATGTTAATTTTAGGTTTCTGGTGCTGTTTCAAGGCAGAATTGTCTGAAAAGAAGCAAATTTTATAAACCACCAATTCCCCCAGTTCACTTTGAGACCTTCCCGTATTTTATGTTCTTAAAAGATAGGCTTTTGATAGCTGTAGTTATAAACTGATTGATTTGGTATACTATAGAGCCCCTGGCACAAATTGGAACGGAATTATTATTATTATTATTTTTGGTTACGTGGGCCTCTCACTGTTGTGGCCTCTCCCATTGCGGAGCACAGGCTCCGGATGCACATGCTCTGTGGCCATTGCTCATGGGCCCAGCCGTTCCACGGCACGTGGGATCTTCCCGGACCAGGGCACGAACCCGTGTCCCCTGCATCGGCAGGCGGATTCTCAACCACTACGCCACCAGGGAAGCCCGGAATTATTAAAATAAAAACAAATCCAAATAGTTTGGAGTGAAAAGTAACTCTGAAGCAAAACAGGCTATTTTATTTCAGGATGTCCATTAGATCTGGAGTTAGGACACTGATTTTATTTTTGGTATAATATCTACTGCATTTTTGGCATCAACTGTTAAACAGTTATTTGAGGTGGGGGGAAACTGTGTTTATAATTTCAACAGTACACTCATGAATGAAAAGGAAAAGAATACTCAAGGAAAGATGCAGAAAAGAAAGATAAACATACTGATTATGAAGTGAACATGTTCCCTGATTTTAGAAATATGAGTAATAAGGGCACTGGCCAATTGATTTAAGAAGACAGGACTGATTTTTCCCAGTATTTAGTGACTTTGCAGTATAACCTGGTGGCTAAAAGCCCAACCTTTGGAGCCACTCTATCCAGTTCCAAACCCTAACTCTACCTAACTTTGTGGCCTTGGATGAGCTACTTAATCTCTCTATGCCTCAGTTTCCTTATTCCCCAAATCAGGAAGCATAATAGTGCTTCATGGGTTAGGTGCGAGGATTAAGCAAGTTAATACAGAATTAATATATATAAAGTACTTAGAATGTGCCTTGCACATAGTAAGCAGATATACATGAGTGTTTGCTGTTATTATTACCACTATTATTATCCTCCCTAGTATTATTTTTCACAGTGTTAGATCAATTCTTTTTTTTTAATAAGTTTTTTAAAATTTATTTTATTTTTTTTGGCTGTGTTGGATCTTTGTTGCTGTGTGCAGGCTTTCTCTAATTGCAGCGAGCGGGGGCTACTCTTCGTTGTGGTGTGTGGGCTTCTCATTGTGGTGGCTTCTCTTGTTGCGGAGCATGGGCCCTAGAGCATGCGGGCTTCAGTAGTGGCGGCATGTGGGCTCAGTAGTTGCAGCTTGCCTGCTCTAGAGCACAGGCTCAGTAATTGTGGCGCACGGGCTTTGTTGCTCCGCGGCATTTGGGATCTTCCCAGACCAGGGATCAAACCCATGTCCCCTGCATTGGCAGTCGAATTCTTAACCATTGCACGACCAGGGAAGTCCATAGATCAGTTCTTAACCTTAGCATTTTATTTATTCAAAATAAAAGTTACCTGTTCTCTGCTAGTCAACACACATTTAAGCTATCTTCCCTCATATTCATTTTGGGTACATTGATTAAGAACAAAATAGCTTAATGTTGACCTAAACAAAATGGAATTTCTGTCTACTGCAGTGCCGAAATCCTATTTAATTAAAATATTTAGGGCTTCCCTGGTGGCGTAGTGGTTGGAATCTGCCTGACAATGCAGGGGACACGGGTTCGATCCCTGGTCTGGGAAGATCCCACATGCCGCGGAGCAACTGGGCCCGTGAGCTACAGCTACTGAGCCTGCGCGTCTGGAGCCTGTGCTCTGCAACAAGAGAGGCCGCGACAGTAAGAGGCCTGCACACCGCGATGAAGAGTGGCCCCCACTCGCCGCAACTGGAGAAAGCCCTCGCACAGAAATGAAGACCCAACACAGCCAAAATAAATAAATAAATAAATAAAATAAATAAATTTTTAAAATATATATTTAAAGAAAAATGTACAAAGAAAATTATGAAAATACTTTCCACAAGTACTGATTGCCTTCAGTGGTGATGACCATAGTATATTGGCTATTTAGAAACTAAAGTACTGTTGTAGTCCAACTTAAACTAAGAGATCTTGTGATGTGGCTTTCCGGTCAAACCCACCAAGGTAGCAGGTAATTTGCAACTGAAGGCTGTCAGTCACTTTTCACATTGAAATATGGTTCAGAGAAGAACAAACCAGCCGAACAAGATCTTCAGTCTAGGGTCCCAGAGATGTCAATTTAAGTTCTATTTATAAGACTCACTTGCCATGGATGCTTGGATAGGTCACTTGATCTTTTTGTGCCAATATATGCCAGCAGTATACTGAGAATAAGATGATCCTGCCATCTGGTATACAGAGTATATGCAGAGCTGTCTAACAGAACTTTCTGAGATGATGGAAATGTTCTAAGTCTGTACTATCCAGTATAGCCACTAGCCACATAGAGCTGTTGAGTATCTAAAGTAAGCCCAGAGTAACTGAATCGTTTATTACTTTTAATTGAGTTAAACTTAAATAGCCTCATGTGGCTACTGCCTATAGAACTGGACAGTGCAAGAGTAATAAGTGAAGAAATGAGATTCACTACCACCTTAGGACCTAGATAGTCCTTAAGTAGGTTTCTAGATAAGGTGTCTACATTGGAATTATTTGATGCACCAAAGCTTTCACATGGAAGAGTGTGGATGACAAAGAAGGCATTGGGGGTTCGTGTGTTTGCTTTGCTTCAGATAATACAATACTGTGTTGCTCAACCACCCAGCCCTGTTCTGTCTATAATGTGCCCTTGGATTTAGGTTTTATCAGTCACCAGCATTATAAGTATGATGGGAGTACTGAGAAGTCCAAAAGTCTGGTGAATTGGCTTAGATTTCCTGCCAGCAGCACTCCAGGAGGTTGTGGTCTTCCTTTCCATTTCTTGCCCAAGAACACAAAGACCTTGCCATGGGCTGTGTATTTTATTGGCTTAACTGGCATTAGTCCACTATCCTGTGGTATCTCCCAGTCTACTCATTCTATGAGCAATTTGATGTTTAATTGTAACGTTTAAACAGAGTGTAAGTCATGTTTTTTTTTTCTTAAATAACATACCAAGATCTGGAGTCATTGATTTTCACAGTATAATGAAGAATGCTAAATGTAAATTTACTTATTTCAAATCTACTACAGTTACAAAACATTTTTTCAGTCTATATCTTTTCCCTTATCCTCCTGGCTACTTACTAACCTCTCCCAGAGCAGTTCTCTCCTGCACAGTCCAGTTTGTTGTGCAATAATTGTGTTCTTTGCTTATTATTTAGGTCTAGTTAAAGATTGAGACTTGATGAAATGAGTTTGGGGATTGTTTTCTTCATAGATCATGACTATGGGTCTAGCTTTTGTCTAGTGATACTTAGCTGGCAAACTGAGATTAAAATGTTTTTATTGCTGTTTCCAGATACTTTTTTCTTAATAAAATTATAAATGTGAGATAATACCAAGTGAATCAGAACAATCAGGAAGATGAACATGTACCCAGTACCCTCAAAATTCAGATTGTAAACAGAGAAGAAATACTCTCTACCTTTTGGTTTTCTTGGGAGATTTCGTTTGTGGATTTTGATGAAGCTTATTTGTGGCTTATTTGCATTTTAAAGAAAAATTTAAAATAGAAGACTGTGACAAGTAAAATAGAACTGAGTTAGACTGAAGAATTATGAGGAGATACCAATGTTTGCTTTTCCTGTTTCCTAAGATCATGGAAGGTGAAAGTAGGCCGGGCTGCCTCAATTTCTACCAATCCCACCCCCAGCTCCTCCACTGGAAGCAGTGAGGCTAAAGATGCTTTCTGTTTATGTGTCATCTCACACTTAGGAGATGAGCAACGTGATGGCGACTTGTTAACACTTGTGTCCCCCATCCTTGCTTTCCCCTCCCACCCCCACTGCCAGCAAAGACAGCTGGTCCTGTGATTAGGAGGGTTAGTTCTGAAATCCCCCAGCCCCTTCACCCACTTGACAGGAGAAGCAGATGAAAAGCCTACTGTAGAAGTGCAAGTTGGAGAGAGGGGCTTTCCTGACAATGCCAGGCCCTGAACTGGGGTGAGAAGTGCAAAAGGAAACTGACAGGGAGACCCCTCAAGCAACTTGCAGTCTCATTTGACAGAAAAGACCTATTTTTAGAGAATGTGGAGAGGGCTTTATAAAATCTGTTGACAGAGCACAAAAGATGCCATTTCTGAAATTCTAGTAGTACCCCCCTTATGTGTAACAGGACAGGCTCTTAGGTAATTAGAAAACTGGCCGTCATGTGGCATTATCTCCTTTTCCAGCACTTCGAATGCAGTGTCCTTTCCTCCTCAGAGAGCCTCTTTTTGACATAAGCAGAGACAGTTGGTTACCTACTACTTGGAAGCCAGAGAGGAACAAAAGAGCATTTGGAAAAAAGGTACACTCCTGAAGTGTGAAGTCAGTATTTAGCCTTGAGGAGATAGGAGCTTACACTCAGAATTAAATATTGTCTCCTCTTGCAGAAACTACTGCTTCTGGCCAGGCCGTTGGAGGACACGAACCCCTCAATGTCACGTTTCAAGGTATCAGGGCATTAGGGAGAAATGACTGTAATCACAGAATCACTTAAGATCATATCTATCCTACTTCGTGGTTACAGTGTCCCCCGGGATGCTCAAGAGAGTATTAGCCCTGCCTGGAGTTGTCTCTCTCAGGGAGTGAGCACATCTGGAATCTCCTTGAGGGCCCTTGGTGCAGGAGGGGTCCCACGCGTCTGCCCCAAGCACCGCCTTCCCCTGCCTCTCTCCCCTGCATGCTGACCAGGTTAGCTGATGGAAAGCACTTTTCCTTCATCCTAAGCACCAAGGTAACTCAGCTGACATCACAGGGCACTGTAGCTCAGTCAGCATTTGTCCATTTGTTTGAGCAGGCATTTGTGAGCTAGATTTCTCAGATCTGTGCAAAAGGCACAGCCAACAAGGACACAAACAATTTTGGAAACAGGTGATCTTTTATTCTTCACCAAATGTTGATTGAACACGTACAGGGTACCAGGAACTGGGAATACAATCATAGACAAGTTCCCTGGGTTCACGGCCATGCCACTGCTTGTTTTTGCACAGGCTGTGGGAAACCCACCCTGGCCTTGATTATGCCAGGGGGGCCTTAGCTTCCTTGGTAGTTGATCATTTTCTCCAGTGAAAGGGGAGAGGAATGTGTTTAGATAGGACCATCCAGATCAGAGTCGCTGCTGTTTCCTGTGTGGCCTTTAGAAAAGCTCTCTCAGCCTGAGAGTCTTCTCCTTCGGTATCTAACCATCTTCCCAGTTCACTAAACCTTACCTTACATCCCAGCTAAACCCCTCACGGCAGTCTTAACCTCCTGCTTCAATTCTGTGTTTGAGGGGATAGAAAGCTCCCCAAAGCCTTGGTCATAGGGAAATAGCTTTAAGCAGAATGCAGTCGCCCCTGACCCCAGCTACACAACATTGAAAAACCCATCTGCCCCTCCAGACCCAGGAGAAACCCTGGCCCTGATTCCTCCAACCAGACATGGTGCTCCGTCTCCCTCTGTGAGCAGTATCAAATCCAGTCTCATGTATGTTCTGCTGCCTGACCCTTGGGGTTGGCATGAATGTGGACAAATGGTGGCTAAAATTACCATGTCCTGTTATGGGAACAAACACCTCTGTCCACTGTCCCACACCCCACGTCAGCCCCCTGGCTGTTCTCTGAGTCTCTGTTTACTCTCTTAACATCTCTGTGAGCCTTGGCTTCTTCATCTGTGAAATGGGGCTAATACCTGCCTATTGAAGAGTTGTGAAGATTAAAGGTAATAATACATGCACAAAGCCGGCTACTGGCGGGTCCACCAAACGTTGGTTGCCTTCTGTGTCAGTGGTGGAGTGGCCAGCATGGCCTGGTGGCCCAGAGAACACCGGGGAAAGAAACGTCAGCTTCATAAAACTGTGATGTTTCAGATCATCTCTGCCTTAAAGATGATGTCCCAGGTTTGAGGACTTAAAGGGACAAAAATTGACAGCTGAGAGGAGGGGGGTGGTGAAGAGGTTATGTTTTCTCTCGCCTCCTAAGTGTGTGTGTGTGTGTGTGTGTGTGTGTGTGTGTGTGTGTGTGTGTGTGTGTGTGTGTGTGTGATATGTGTCTAGGCAGGGAGAAGAGCGGGCCTGCTTTGGAGGATGGGGGACTGTCCTTCACAGTGTTGCCTCCCTCCTGTTGCCACTACCGTCACCCTAGTTCACAACCTCATTATATCTTCCTGGAATATCACTTTCACTTCCTGTTTTTCCTGCTGCTAGTGTCTGCCTCCTCTGAGTAATCCTTATTCCCACTGCTTCCCAGTTCACTCATCTGGTCCAAAATCTTTATTCCCATTGGGTTCCCTGTACAGCCTGAATTCTTCAGTATATCTCTTAAAACCCTCCACAATGAGACTCCAGCGGGCAGCCAGGCCTCACCTCTCACCCCCTCTCTGTGTATATCCCAGCCTGTAATAAAACTAGCTTCCTGGGCATCCCACGAGCTTGCTTTGCACACTCTCACCATCATGACTTTGTTCATATTTTCCCACCACCTGAAAACTCTTTTCCATCACTGAAACCCTTGTCCATCCCTGCATGTTCTGATTCTCCAGCCAAGCCCAGGGTTCCTCCATGACCTGTATCATGTTCCGTCCTGTGTGGAGCAGTTAGCCTGCCTGGCCCTCGGAGTCAGCATTAAGGTGGACATGTAGTGGCTAACGTGACCATGTCCTGCTGATGAGAAAAAACGGCTCCCTCCGCTGTCGCACCCCTCGTGCCTGTTCTGCGGCCTCCAGCCCTGGTTCACTTCCCTGCGTGGAGCAGTCCCAACTGGTCCACCTACTGACTTAGTGTTCACCTCGGAGGCAAGAGATAAAGGGAAGGCTTTCTCCTATTTCTGAGCTGCAAGCAGTGTCAAGGCAGGAGCACACACCACTGCCATTGTGGGGGGCCTGGAGTGCAGCTTAGGTTCTGATCTGAGGTCTGAGGCAGTAGGGAGGGAACCAGAGCCTAGACTTGCAAGAAAGTTAAAAAAAAAAAAAAAAAAAAAAAAAAAAAGGCCTGTTCATCCGATTTTTGTTTTATGTTTTTTCCAGCCACGCAGCTTATAGGATCTTAGTTCCCCAGGGATCGAACCCGGGACCCCAGCAGTGAAAGCCCAGAATCCTAACCACTGGACTGCCAGGGAATTCCCATCATCTGTCTTTTTCTTTGGAGTCACCTTCACTTTCCTCCAGCACCAGCCTTCTCTTGATCAGAATTTGGAATATGTTGTTGCTTTGGGTGATTTGGGTTTCACTGTTGCCAGCCCAGCCAGCTTTTTTCTGGGGCACCTTCCTCCCTCCTTTCTCTCTCCCTGCCTTTCTTTTTCAAGGACTGATTGAGCACCTGTTATATGCAAAGCACTGCAGCAGGTAGAGTCCCTGCTCTCTGGAAGCTTTGGTTGGTGGTTGTCATGTGTGTCAGCTTGCTCCATGTTTGTCCACAGTGCCAAGGTGCTGAGGTGCCAGTCGCACTGAGGTGAGACTTGAGCAGTCCACTCCATTGTCCTTCTCGTAGACTGAGCTCTTGTATAAAGAGCTGCCTGAAAGACCCTGTGGGAGGTGGAGTGGGCAACGTAAGATGCCAAGGAAGACAAAGGCAAGGAGAGGAAGGCAGAGGTGGCCTTGGATTCTCACCACTCCAATCCAGCCTGACTCCAGAGCCAGGCGCAAATCAGACTCGTAGAGCTCCACGCTGATGCTTTCACTCCTCTGCGGGTCACCTGTTAGATTGCCGGCCAGCTCACGTTTTCCCCTCACCTCCCACCCCCCATCTGCTTTCCTTTATACTTCTACCCCACGAGCTTTGGACCACAGACTCCCTTTGGATGGCTGGACCTGTGACAGGTAACCTTGGGACTCATCCAAGACCATGTTTTTTGCTATACGTACAAACAATAAAAAAGGACAGCCCAGCTGAGTTCCTGTCCAAGGTTCCCTGAGCTGCCCTTACGTCCTTATAATGCAGTGAAATATCCATCTTTCTGCTTTTCTTTTGAACATTCCCCAATATGTGATCTTTCCCTAGTCAGAGACATCCACAATGCCCTAAGGAGAAGTGGAGGGTTAAAGCAATACGCAAAGACAAAACAACCCAATGTCCAGTCTTTTTAACATCCAAAATAAGATATTGAGAGTAAAAAGGGATAGCGTTTTGGCTAGAAAAACAGAAGAGAGAAAGAACAGTGAGATAACCATGGCTGCCGCTTTAGACGTGTTGACATTCTCATTGTTTCCTGAACCCCAGTGCGTCTCACACCTCTGGGCCCTTGTGGCACTTGGCATTCAGTGTGCGATGCTTTTTCTCCCCCATGGTTCTGCTTAGCAAGCTCAGTCCATCTCTATAGATTTACCCAGGTTGAAAGGCCTCCTCTCCAAGAAGCTTTCCCTGAAAGCCCCACAGAGTTGGGTGCTACCCTAGCCTTCTGGTCTACTCTCTGCTTAACGTGTATCTCCCTGCTTACATAGCTATCTCGCCTTCTATCTGAATGTGAACATCCAACCGGAGGATTGGGAGTTCATCTTTGCATGCCTGCTGTCCAGCATGGTGCCTGGCACATAGTAGGCAGTCATTTGAGTTGAATTACTTAATGCAGAATTCAGTTTCTAATGACCTAGCCTCAATAGAGTTTCTGGTCCTAGGAGCGTAGCCACTGAGAACTAACTGTAAACTCAAGAGCTATTGCATAACTAATGCTGAATATTTCTGGTCCTCAACTCAATAACTCAACTGCTTAGGTGACCCTACTACAAAGGACCCAGCACTCAGGCAGCCTAATAATTCTGCAGCCAATGTTGCAGAGGTGCCCTTCCTAAACTAGTGGCCTAGCCCTGACCCTACAGCCTCCGAGTAGGAGTCAGAACTGGGCTGGACTCGTGACCAAGGCGAAGTTTGTCATCCCTGTCTCTGGTCTTCAGTATCTCTGTCTGTCGTGTGGTTGTGGTCCTAATTAGAAAGCCCTTAGAAGATCCTGAAAGGACTGTTATTGTACAGCTGCACAAAGGGTATTATGTCACAGTGGTATAAGGGCACGGCAAATAATGTGAACTAGGAATAATAAGGGCACTTATTCCCAGAAGCATATTGATTTAAACCACAAAAGCTCCTTGGCACAGGGCTTGAGGATTGTAAAACCTGAGCAATCAACAACCCCTGGGAGAGGGGAGCCCAGGCCAGCCTACCGCTGGGGAGTTCATTTGGTCGTGGTGGGTGGGTCGGTGTTGTCCCTCAGGTGTTCTCACTTTGGTGAAATTTCCCTGCTGGAGTGAGCCCAGCCCATCTGCTGGGTTCTGGGACGAAGTGGCCATTACTTCCGCAAACCTTCTGCATAAAAGAAGCAAAGAATTGGCCTTAGCAAATCTCAGTAAACTTTTCATTCTCTGTAGGATGAAGACAGGTCTCTAGATAGTGGAAATTTCATGGCCACTTTTGCTTCTAAAATCTGTATAGCCTAAAAGTCATCTTGGTCACACCTTGACCTGCCGTTGCTACCTCTGGTCAGAAACTTGGGAAAACCAGCCAGATGCACTGTGTCTATGAAAAACAAAGTCACCATAACAACCTGGTCATCCTGGAGTGGAAAACGATGTTTAAACATGGCTCTGACAGGAAGAAGGGCAGAATCTACAAAGCAAAAGAACGGTGGCTCCTGGAAAAGACAGGCACATGTGCTAGTGGCTCCAGAGTTTCTCTCCAGGAACCTTGATCGTTGAAAGTGGGCTTGAGAACCCGCTTGCCGTGTTTGCATAGGACTTTATATGAACTGGGAAAACATCAGCTATTCATAAGAAGGAGGTGAGTGTGTGTGGGCATGGGGTGCTGGTGGAGGTGAAGAGGGGGTGGCTAAAGCCCTCAACTCTGCTCTGGAAATCAGCATTAGGCATGGGTAAAGATTCATCCTATATATACATGAAAGAAGCATTTATACATGCAACGAGAATCAGGGAACTTGGCCTCTGGGACCAGCTTTGCCACAAACTGACTAGGGCAAGTTATTTTCTAATCTAGGCTGTAGTCAGGGTTCCGCTGGCTGCCCATGGCGCTCCAGGAGGTTCTGAGGACAGATGTAGGACAGGTGTGATGTGTAGGACAACCAAATAAACCTTGTCAAACCAACGTCAAGTAAAGGCCACTGCTCACCTGGTTTACCTGGTCAGGTCACCTGACCTTGATTTCATTGGCCTGGCAGAATCCACCCAGTCCAAATACCCAGAGGAGTTATACACCTGGGGAATGTATGTAGACGACAAAAGGAAGAGGTGAGAATAACTAAATCTGTGTGGCTGAAAGAAAACTGCATTGTTTAATCATAAATTTACCCAACCAACCATGGATGTGATATGATAGGACATGACATGACATATGATATGGGATGATAGATGATACAATGATATGATGTGTTGGCTTCCATTTTCCTTCTGACCAGAAACCTGGAAAAGCCCCTTAATCAAGCATGACTGAGAGATGGGTAGAGAGGTATAGGATTATACATGGAAAAAGAACAGAGGTCGGGGTCACCCCAAAGTGTCTGGCATCCCAAATCTGCCACTTACCAGTTGTGCAATTCAAGGCACATTGCTGGAGATCGCTGGGTCTCAATTCCTTCATTTGTAAATTGGAGAAAACACAACTACCTCATAGAGTTGTTGTGAGGATTAAATGTCAACATAGATATAAAGTATGTAGGAAGTACTAGATGCCCAGTACCAGCAGCTACTTGCTTGATTCTTGTTTGTAATACATTCTTCTTCCTCTTGCATGTTCCCAGTTCTCTCAGTCCTCTCCTGCTGTCCATGGCTCATGTCAAGCTGGGCAGGAGTGTTCTTTTAAAAATTTAAGGTGCCTAAATAAGTATGGAGAAAATTCCACTGTTAGACAGTTGTCCCAACTCTTGGACAGGGTCCCAAGAGAGGCCTAAGTCACCATCCCCAGCCTTTGCCTGCAGTGATGGGACAGTGGTACATGGCCACAGGGCCCCAGTTGAGGGAGGGGTCGAGCAAAGCCAGAGAGGTTGGATGGAGATAAGCAAGGGTCAGCTGCCTGAATTAGGGATAACTCCTCATGTTGCTTCCAAGCCTGAGATACCATGATTTTTAAATCTTTCTCTATCTACTCCATTAATCCATATAGACCAGCTGACTCAACCAAGGTCGCATATTGAGCAATGGCTGGGCTGGGGTTAGTAGCTCTGGCCGTTGAGCCATTATCACAGAACTGGCAGAGACCTTGAACCCATCCCAGTGGAAATTTCAGGGCTGTTCATGGAGCATTCGATGGGCCAACAGCATACCATGTTGATTTTTTAAATATTCCCTGATAATTTTCACATCAAATAGTTTCTGCTATGTTAATTCTTTTTTTTTTTTTTTTTTTTTGGCGGTACACGGGCCTCTCACTGTTGTGGCCTCTCCCGCTGCGGGGCGCGG
>NC_041217.1:33939221-33987943 GCF_002837175.3 Physeter macrocephalus
CCCAGACCGGGGCACGAACCCGTGTCCCCTGCATCGGCAGGCGGACTCTCAACCACTGCGCCACCAAAGAAGCCCTTAATTCATTTAAAAAAATATTTTGTTGGCATCTGTGGGCAACACAGAGTGCCCATTAAGTTCTCATTGAAGGTATTTTTTTCCTTCTCTAATGACATTTCCTAACTGGAAATCAGGAGTGGGAGGCTCTGGGCAGGATGTCCTGGCTTTCGCCTTAGCTGTTTGCCAGTCTGTGTTAAATCTCCAGGCCACCTGCCAGACAGTCTTGTGATTGGACTGGAGAGTAGGAAATAGTGTAAAAGTGAAGCAGGCAGAGACCACAGGCAAGAGTAGCTTGAGACAGCAAATAACACAATGGTAAGATGAGCAGGAGCAAGATCAGATCTAACCATGAACACATGGAGGTGTGGAAAGATGAGCAACCAGAGGGGAGCAGCACCGTGGAGACAGGAGGACTGGGTGTGGGCTTGAAGCAAAGAAAGGAAGCGGGAAGCTCTTAGGGTGCACCCAGTGACATTGTCTTGGGGTTAAGTTATGGAAGCAGAACCACTATGAGTATTATAGAATAAGGAATTGATTAATACCATAAGAATTAGATCATACACAATTGTGGGAGGAGCTGGGCAAGTAAAGAACTGAAAGTTCTTGAAGGATCACCAAAAAGTCATTCACCAGCCATGGTGCGGGTGAACAAAGCAGAGCTTACAAGAAAGAGCAAGGCAGGTCTGGCTGCTGGACTGGGGCCACCAAGGGGCTGGGGTGGAATCTTTGGAAGGACGTGGCTCTTTGTAGCTACTGCCTCTGTGAGTTTGCAGCAAAGCATCTCATGGTGTATGGGGGCGTCACTGTTGGTCAGCAGGGCCGGCAGTCACAGAGGAGCGGGGAAGAGCAGGGACACACACGAGCCTGGCTGCCTCTTGGTGTGTCGCTCACCAGCTCCAGCCAACAGTGGCCTTCAGAGCGTGATGGCTGCTGTTTCACCACCACCACCCACATGCAACTTCACTTTTGGCCAACTTCTCACAGAGAAGGGGGTGCTGGGAAATATTACACCAGTAATATTACACCAGTGTAACCAAGGTGACCACTGAACCTTCCAACGCTGATCTAGGAAAGACAAGAACACACTCAGCTCACCGATACGCAGAGCCTCACATTTTTGAAGTTTCAAAAAGTGTATGGTAGAGAGGAAAGCTATCAGAGTATTTCTGTTCATCAGACTCTGGGTTGCAAGTGACAGAAATTCTAAAACTGGCTTAAGTGAAAAAGAGGCTTCGAGGCTTTGGGGGGTGGAAATCTTGGGGTAGCTCAAAGAATACAAAGAATTCTTTGGATTAAGAATTAATCAGTGGGGGACTTCCCTGTAAATAAATAAATTTATTTTTTTTAAAGAGTTAATTGGAGGGAACTTAACACCATAAAACATACTCTCGTTCCTTGTTTCCATGTCTGTCTCCCACAGCCTCACCTCTGGATGGTGGCCTCATCCTCCCATCCTTCTTATGTGGCAGCTCTGGTGTCACAGTTATGTAGCAACTTGACCAGAAAGAAGAGTTTCCCCACCAGCTTCATTTAGAAAAATCCCTGATTTTTGGGGGGGAGGGAGGGAGTTGGTCCTTAGATGAATCCTCAGACCAATTGCTGTGGCCGGATGAGTGGGCTGTTGTTATGGTTAAGCTGGGGTCACGTCCACCCCTGTGGCCCCAGAGGAACAGTACAGGGCACTTGGATCAGCGGCCCAGAACCGTTTGGAGGGAGAAAGAAGCGGTTCCCCCAAGGAAAGAGGCTCTGTCCCCAGAAGAGGGGAAGGAGGTGCTGGGCAGACAGAAGTAACAGTGTCTACCTTGGTGTCTTAGGGGCTGAATGAAATGCTCTTCAAATTTATGCTTCTCATTCCTACCCATTTTCTTTAATGTTAAGGCCACTGCAGCAAGTTTCTGATTACACTGCACTGGTACTCCGAAGAGAACTGCTGTAAGGAGGGAAATACTACCTTGTAAAGCATGATGAGCAGGTAATAATAATCATCTCGGAGACCTAGAGATTGAGCAGTTTGCTCAAGGCCACTTAATTATTTAAAAAGGAGATCTAGGACTCTGACAGATATTCCCAAGCAGTACATTAGCAGTCGGGTTTATAGAGCACCCTGTGGAGATTTGGGCTACTGTGAATCCATTTTCCAGAGCCTAATCAGATTGTTTTCCTGGACCTGAAAGAACAGACTGGGGCCAGAGTGATTACTCAGTGGTCAAAGGATAAAAGACATGACTTAGAACCTGACTTCAGCACAGAGACAGGTGGAGATGATTCATGGTGTGTGTGTAGACTGCAAGGTAAGAGAAATATCACTGAAGTAATATACATCTTTTCTAGAAGGAAAGGAACCTGAGATTAGCATTTTGAGTGCCCTGAAAAAGGCAGACAGTTAGTTATCAACTCTAAACAGAGTTTAAAATGTGCAGATAATCTAAGACTTCTTTTTAGCTAACAGTGTAGTTTATTTCTCCTCTCCTATTTGTCTTTTATACTTTGTCAGTGGTTTCCTCACTTGACTGTGCATCAAAATCACCTGTGGAGCTTAAATAAAAAGAAGACATACAGGTGGCCAAGGGGCACATGAAAAGATGCTCAACATCACTAATTATTAGAGAAATGCAAATCAAAACTACAGTGAGGTATCACCACACCGGTCAGAGTGACCATCATCAAAAAATCTACAAACAGTAAATGCTGGAGAGGGTGTGGAGAAAAGGGAACCCTCCTGCACTGTTGGTGGGAATGTAAATTGATACAGCCACTATGGAGAACAGTATGGAGGTTCCTTAAAAAACTACAAATAGAGCTACCATATGACCCAGCAATCCCACTACTGGGCATATACCCTGAGAAAACCATAATTCAAAAGGACGCATGTACTCCAATGTTCATTGCAGCACTATTTACAATAGCCAGGACATGGGAACAACCTAAATGTCCAACGATAGGTGAATGGATAAAGAAGATGTTGTACGTATATACAATGGAATATTAGTCATAAAAAGGAATGAAATTGGGTCATTTGTAGAGATGTGGATGGACCTAGAGTCTCATACAGAGTGAAGTAAGCCAGAAAGAGAAAACCAAATATCATATATTAATTCATATATGTGGAATCTAGAAAAATAGTACAGGTGAACCTACTTGTAGGGCAGGAATAGAGATGTAGACGTAGAGAATGGACATGTGGACACGGGGGGGAAGGGGAGGGTGGGAAGAATTGGGAGATTAGGTTTGACATAAATACACTGCCACGTGTAAAACAGATAGTGGGAACCTGCTGTACAGCACAGGGAGCTCAGCTCCGTGCTCTGTGACGACCTAATGGGGGGGATGGAGGGGGATGGGAGGGAGGTCCAAGGGGGAGGGGATATAGGTAGACATACAGCTGATTCACTTCACTGTACAGCAGAAACTAACAACATTGTAAAGCAATTTTACTCCAAATAGAAAATAAAAGCTTCCCAGACACCAGGTCCCACTCTCATTCCCCCCGTTCCTGCTCCACCACCATACCCTCTCCTCCAATTTCAAGCTCCATAGAAGATCCCAGTGCACAGGAAGGAGGGAGAACAACTCATGGTACAAAGGGCTCTCTCTCCCTCAGAGATCCTGCGTGCTTTTCCTTGCCCCACAGCTGTGGGAGCAAGGCCAGGCTGGAGAACCACGGATACAGCAGTTAAATGGTGTTTTTAAGGTCAGACAACTTGTAAGTTCTGGAACCAGGTGGACTGGAACCTGGATTATTCTGCTCGTGATCTAGTTAAAAAGGGCAACGAGGGGGGCTTCCCTGGTGGCACAGTGGTTGAGAGTCCGCCTGCCGATGCAGGGGATACGGGTTCGTGCCCCAGTCCGGGAGGATCCCACATGCCGCGGAGCGGCTGGGCCCGTGCGCCATGGCCGCTGAGCCTGCGCGTCCGGAGCCCGTGCTCCGCAAAGGGAGAGGCCACAGCAGTGAGAGGCCCGCGTACCGCAAAAAAAAAAGGGCAACGAAGGCTTGGTCTCGACCCCTGGTGGAGTAGTAGCGGGTAAAAGAGGCCTGACTAATAAGGATATGTCTACTTCTATAAACAATCGATCAGAGTAATACTCTTAGGTAGTATGCAGAAATTAGCACCTCTGACAGGCAGAGCCCTTCCTAAAATGTACCATTCATGGACTCCTACCTCACTGAATGAAGGTGCCATTTTTCCTATTCTGGCAATTACTGCTGTGTGACCTTTGGAAAGCTGCTTGAGTTCACTGTTTCTTGGTTTCCTCATCTATACAGTGAGAGTGTTGGGCTTGGGTCCTTTCTGCTCTTGTGCTAGATTATTATATCTCTTCAGTAAAGAGCCCTTGGGCATGATGTGATCACAGAGCTGAAAAGAGCTCTCTGTTTTCTTCGTGTCCATTGGACAAAACTTTTTATGCTGCAATATGATACAAGAAAAAGCATAAAATATGGTGATCCCTGGAAAAGATGTCTTCTGACTCAGTCGCAGGCAAGTAAAAAATGAAAATGACAGCAAAGGGAGTAGGAAGTATGCAGAACCAGAAGGCAGGGAGGTTGCAGATCCATGAAGAGGAGTGGGGATGGAGCTGAAGAGTGCCCTCAGGGGCTGGAGTTGACAAGAGACGGGTGGCAGCAGCAAATGTAGCTGATTTATTCCAGTTTTGCCTGAGGAATGTCAGTCCTTGATGGATTATTGGATGAACATTTGAAATCTAATCCCTTACTTCTGCCTCATCCCTTCTGGAAGGGCTTAAGATTGTTTCCCCTACATTTTCCACTGCAAGCCCAGTAAACATAAAATAGACATTAGTGTCCTGAATGAACGAAACATTTTTGTTGGCCCTTGCCCAGCCCGGCTACTAGAGCTGGGAGGAGAAACTCAGAAGCTAAGAGGGGAATTCAAAGAGAGACACAAACTCATGAGAATGACATCAGGAGGGTTAAATCCCCTACAAAGAATGGCCTTGCCAACCACGATCAGGGCCAAAAAAAGGCCTATTGGGTCATATTCAGAGCAAGAAGATGGGCTAGTCCTATAGCATGGGAAATAGCACAGTATTGACAAAGAGACAGAGGAGCCATTCAGCTCCTAAGTGCTTTCTCTCCTTCCACTACTGGAGATCCAGGAAAGTCTCTGAATACCCAGGCTGAGCTCAGGGCCTGGCACGTAGTGGGGGTACAGTAAAAGTTTGTTCCATGAATGAAGAATGAATGGGAAGCAGATGACAAGGAGAATGCTTTTCTTGAGCTGAATGCTTTTCTTGAGCTGAACGGAGAGCCCAGGATGTTTGAAAAGGTCTTGAGAGTCTGTGCTGTCACTTCAATCCAAATCAGGAGCAGAAGGTCACTGTGGTAATTAGTTCCTTAGGAAGCTGACCGAGATGGAGATTGTGGGCAGCAAGTTTACTGAGTGCCCTTGGCAGCCATGCCTATGGGTGACTGAAGGGAGTAGAGATGGCAGAGGGGTGAACTGAACTGTGATGCAGGTGTAACAAAGGTCTCAGGTCAACCCTATGGGATGGTTCTTCAGAACTGGCTCACCTTGAGGCTAGGGGGCTGGGTCTCCATACTTCCTCATCAACTAGTCACTGGATACAGGCTATGCTTCTGGGGGAGATATGGTCTTGGGTCACCTGTGAACTATCAGCCATCCCAACAGTTGAGGGAATGAGTGACTCAGTCTTGAAGAAGGTACGTGTGGGCACACCACAGCATCCTCTGTGAAAATTAATCCAATCTCCTCATTTTATAGATAAAAACAGTCCAGAGATGAAATCATATATCTGGTTAACAGCAGAGCCAGGACACCTCTCAAAGGACTACCAGAAAATTCCCACAGACTTAGTGTACATGAAAGTTGGTATGGGATTTGACGGAGCTATCAATATGGATGAGGAGAAATGGAAATTAAATCAATGGTTCCCAAACCTAGCTGTCATCAGAATGATATCGAGGGCATTCGAATGCAGATTCCTGGGCCCCATTTTCAGAGATTCTATTACTGGAGGGTCTGGGGCAAAGCCTAAGAATCTGTATTTTAACAAGTGCCTATACAATTTCTATGTGGCCTGTCTCCCAGCCTGTGCTCGGGAACCAGTGGCTAAGATAATAGAACCCTGGATAGAGTCCAATTTGTTGAACAATCTGTACTTAAAGAGTATTGCTAAATGATGTCCCTCTGGATGGACATCTCAGGTGTTTTCAAGGGGGTTCGCTCCTGAGCTCTGTTCTATTCAACAAATTTGATCAGCAGCTTGATGACTTTAACACGCTATATATCCAATGAAGAGAATTTCAAAACTAGAAGAGATTGCTAATACTTTGGATAATTGACTCAATGTTTCAACAGATTTCAACATGTGGCCCTTAATTATGACTTTGTAGATTGATATTTATTGACCTTGAAAGTTGTTCATGTATCTTAAACGAGAGGAAGCAGCAGAGAGGCTGTGGGATATGGTGCTTTAGAGCACAGATTCTGGAACCTGATGGACTGTATGGATTCAAATCCCAGAACCAGCACTCACTGTGTGGCCCTGAGCAAGTTTCTTATTCCCCTGTGTCTCAGTTTCCTCATCTGTGAAATGGGGACAATAATATATACTCATAGTACTTACTTCATAAGGTTATTGTGAGGATCTGTAAGTTAATATGTATAAAGAATTTATAACTGTGCCCGGCACATAGAAAACACTGTATTACCATTTGCTGTGATTATGTGTCATTTTTTCAGCTATCTATTGCTGTTGTAACAAACTACGCCAAAACTTAGTGGTTTCAAATGACAATTTATGACTTTTTATGATCCTGTGGATTATTTTGTATCATTTGGTCCTGACTGGGACTCTGGGATAACTGGAAGGTCCAAAAGGACCTCATTTGCACAGTTGATCATTGATACCGGCTGCCAGCTGGGAGGGAGCTCCGTGTGTTCTCAGACACCGGCTTCAGTTCTCCAGGGGGCTGTTATGCTTCCTCATATGATGGTTGGCCTCCAAGAAGAGTCTTCCAAGAGATGAAGGCAGAAGCCAAGATCTCCTTAGGCCCAGCCTTGGAAGTTACCCTGTGTTACTTCCACTACATACTATTGGTTAAAACCAGCCACAGGCCCAGTCCAGAAGCAGGGGAGAGGAAATAGATGCCACCTTTCAATGAGAAGAGTAGCAAAGTATTAGCAGCCGTCTTTAATCTGCCACAGAAGTTTAATCCCACTTTTGTAAAACTAAGTGTGTGTGTGTTATACATAGAAAATGATGTCTGGAAGAGTATATACCAAAATGTAAACAATAGTTATCTTTAAAGGGAAGGGTTACAATATAGTGGTTATTCCCTTCATGTTTTGTTTTTTTTGTTTCCCTGAATGTTCCATGATGATGTATGTTACATTTATTTTTTAAAAAGTAATTCCCATTTTTTGAAAAAATGTATGATGATTTTAAAACTAGTATGAGCCAAAGTTGTGATGGTTCTCCAACCGAAAGAAAAGCTAGCTCAAAATTACACAGTATTAAAAAAATCACAGTAGCTATAGATAGAGAACAAAGGTCCCAATCCCACTCCCTGCAGCAATCAGACCACACTGAGTGTTATGGGCTGGGTTCTGAACCCTAAGAAAGGAAAACAAAGAGAAACACCACATATCAAGGTGCCAAAGGGTTGACAAAGTGTCTGTAAACCATTTCCTGTGGAGAAGGACTTAAGGACACTTGGGTGGAAGAGAAGAGGCTCAGAGCCGACACGAGAGAGTGAACCGGGCCCTCATTCTGTGTGCAAGGAAGGCTGCCGTGGAGAAGAAGTGTTACTGCCCAGGGTTCTTGGTCTCCTTAAGAGAAATTTGATCAGAGGCCGAACAAGAAATTCAGGCAAGGTTCTACTAGGGTCCCTGATGCAGCAGGGGTGAGTGAGAACAAGTAACAGGTTCCCTTGCTAGCTTGCTCCCCAAGGTGGGACAAGCTGGTTCCTTACATGGGGGTGAGGGTAAGGGTGTGTCCAGGGGTCGGGCCGGAGGCGTGGCTTAGGTTTGCCCACCCCTTTGTGGTGTTGAGTGCAGGGGGCATGCGCCGTACCCTGCTTTTGCTCCCGACCCCCTGTTTTTGCTCCTGGCTCTTCAGAAGTGGCAGTTGGTCTTTTTGGTCTTTTTGTATCTTTTGGCCAGAATTTGCCCCAACTGTGCATGCACAGCAGTTATTTTTAGTCCCTTATAGTTTCTTTTTGTATTTTGTAGCTCGAGGAGACTTTTGTCCAGGTGCAAGCACTGCAGCACTGTAGCAAAGGGTCCCAGGTCCCAGGCCTGTCTCAGAGGCATTAGTTCTGGTCCTACAGAATTAAGAACATTTTATGGAATTGACACAGAGGTAGATTTGAGATTCTTCCTACAAAGAACTCCCTAAACCGTAAAAGATAAAGCTGGAGTGAGATTTGTAGGATGGTAACAAGTGGAGACCAGATGCCCATGTCTCAGGGCAGGAATCCTGCCTTGCACAGGTGCCTGACCTAGACCTCCCAGGTCTAGGAGGCCCCTTCCAAATCCCAGGTTCTGTGCTTGTAGGCCTACAAGAAAGTGAAAATAAAACACACGACCTTTAAACCTTACCCTGCCTAAAGGCAGTGGCCTGAATTAAATGAGCTCTTGAGGTTCATTTTATGGGTCTATAAATGGATATTGCCCTTGACGTGAAAACATGATGAATCAACAAATATTATCAAGTGAACACTAGATGCATGGCAATGTCTTGGGTACTCAGAGGTGGTCTCTCAGCCCAGAGGTCTAAAGTTTAATAAAGAAGAAAGACATATAATCACCGTATAAACTTAACACTCCTAAGAACAGCCATTACCTGCAAGGGTGGCAAGGGCCCCAAGAGTAAATGATTGATTTGTAATAGCAAAGAAAGCTTGGGGGCAAGTGGGAATGGGAGCTTTAGGTTGTAACTGTGAGATGAGAGATGAGAGGGATGGGACTGAGGCAAAGGAACAGGGGCCTTGCCCTGCATCTTTATGTTAATGTGAACGTCTTTGGTGGAGGCAAGAAGGCTGCATGCCCGCCTCCTGGATTGGGTTTTCCTAAAAATAGATCACGTTCTCTCTTTTTTGACTCATAATAATTATAATCACCTCCATTTACTAAGGACATGCTGTATGGTAATTGTTTTACATCTATTAACTCATCAAATCTGTTTGATGACCAGGTAAGGCGTGACTGTTATCTTCAGGATCTAGAGTCCCTGAAGAACTATGGTTGACCTTTGGGGTGCCTGCCCAGCTCACAAGAACCCTTGCCCATTGCCCACAGAGCTAGCTCCCGGCAGATATCTGTTCAGCATGAACCCTGCACTCCTGGCCTCAGCTGAGTCAGAGCCCTCCCCCAGGCATCTGGAACTGTGTCCAAAGAGAAACACGGGGTTTCCCTGGGGTAGGACCTGTAAGATGGAAGCAAGGACACTGTGGGTGGCCATATTCGGCTATGCTGAGACAGAGAGGGGGAGAGACAGACACACACAGAAAGCAGTTGCCTAGAGAGAAGCAGAGACGGGGAGAATGGTTCCTGGTGGGCAGCCACCCATCAGTTCTGGTCTTCCCTGGGACCTGGATGCCTTCCTGCTCTCTGATGTTAAGAGACAGCCCTATATCTTTATGTTAAATTGACCTTTTTCACTTATCCTAGCTTGAGTGTCTATTACAGCTAATAAGTTCTTACTAATACAAGTGTTTTGTCCATCTGTTAAATAAGGAGCCAGGCTTCCAGGAATTCCCTGGTGGTCCAGCGGTTAGCGCTCCGTGCTTCCACTGCAGGGGGCATGGGTTCGATCCCTGGTAGGGGAACTAAGGTCCCACAAGCCACGAGGTGGTGTGGCCAAAAAAAAAAAAAAAAAAAAAAGGAGCCAGGCTTCCAGCTTAGTTTTGTCTACCTCCAGAGTCTCAACCATGGGGACCTCCAGCTCCTTTGTGTTTGCTCCAGAGTGGCAATTTTAGGGTAACATTTCCTGAAAGGAGGCTTAGTGGGACAGCTGGCTCTTTGCTTCACCAGGGTGGCTCCTGTGCCAGTTAGGTGTCAGCAGTATGATAACCAGCTGCCCTGATGAGGGCAGGGGGCTCCCAGCAGGAGTCCAACTCATTCATAAGGTTCAATAGTTCCCCAACATCACATTCTCCCCTGGAACATGCACCTTTCTGATATCGTTGTTGCATCCCAGGTGTCAATGGCCAAACAAAAAGTTGCTTTGGGAGCTTGGCTTTCTAAGATTATAGCAGCTGCCCTGGCACCGCAACCCCTGAGCCTGCTCTCTACGTGCTGCTGCATCCTCACTTGTCACAGGTGTCACCCTGGCCTCCCCTTCTCCAAAGCCTCCTCTTGACCTCTGCCCACAGACTCCCCAGATGGTTAGAATCAACCTGACCCTTGTACCCGTGTCTACAAATCTCTGATGACATATCTGTGCTTTCATTTACTTGACTTCCTGCCTCCTGCTTCTAGCTGTGTGGGCAGGGTCTCTGTGTCCTATTTGGTTTTGTGTCTCTAGTCCCTATTGCAATGGATGGCACAGAGTTGGTATTGAGTAAATGTTTGTGGAGTGAATGACTGAATAAGTGAGTCATTAAACAAACGCATTTCTTTCACCGTCTCTTTACTCTGACATACTGACTATGCCATGTTTTATTTCACGAATAATGTTTCTTTTAGGACCATTCTGTCTTCCCCATTTTTTCCTTGTCCACCTGAAGGACTGTAAAGCAAAGGCCTTCCTCCCACTTTCCTTCTCATAACTAGCACAAGGGTTTGTAAATAGCTGATGTGTCAATTCATGGTGTGTGTGTGTGTTGTATTTGTTTTATAGAGCTCAGAATAATAATCGTAGTGCTTATTCTCTCACAGGAATTTCTTAGATGGCAATGTCTTTTTTTTTTAATTAATTAATTAATTAATTTTTAGCTGTGTTGGGTCTTTGTTGCTGCTCGTGGGCTTTCTCCAGTTGCGGCAAGCGGGGGCTACACTTTCGTTGCGGTGCGTGGGCTTCTCACTGCATGCAGGCTCAGTAGTTGTGGCTCGCGGGCTCTAGAGCGCAGGCTCAGTAGTTGTGGCACACGAGCTTAGTTGCTCCGCGGCATGTGGAATCTTCCTGGACCAGGGATCGAACCCATGTCCCCTGCATTGGCAGGCATATTCTTAATCACTGCAATAGCGATGTCTTTACTGTCCTGTCCTTTCCCCTCCTTTCTGTGTGGCCAGCCACCTCCTGACAGTGGACATAGTCCAACACAGGGCTTTAGAGTCAACATGAGTGAACTTTGGCCGAGGCAACCCAGGCAGGACTTTACTCAAATATCTAGAAATAGAAGCATCTGTTTAATTATCCTGCTGAAACTTAGGAAAATCTATGACATCACATTCCTGCACTTTCCAACTTGCCTAAATGGGGCAAACAAGAACCCGAGCGGCCACTGGGAGATCACACTGTTCCCACCAGTCAGGCAGCAGGTGCACACAGCACGGTGGGTGAACTCCCCTTGGGCAACGTACACCCTGCCTTTGCCCCCAGCTGCTGCAACCCTTATAGGCTATGTTGCCTTTCCACTACAAGGCAGAGAGAGTGGCTTAACAAGATGGGATTGGAGCAGATAGTCAATGAGGCTAGAGAGGAGAGAGGTGAGAAGAGGCTTGCCAGCCAGGAGAGGTCTGGATGAGTGAGAAGTGGCTGTTCATGTGTTCTATTGGCCGCCACTGCCTCATGGTGTTCAGGGTACCGCTCCCCAGGGGGCAACCCCAGGTGCTACTTTGGTGCTGCTGCCTTTGTTCTCTGAGTCTCCGGGCTCTCTGCGCTGCATCAACTCCCTCCACTATCCTGGATCGCATCATCTTTTCTTAGGTAAGCCAGGACAGCCCCTGGAGACAAATTAATACTCTGAAAGGGAACTCACAAGGCATGGGAACTGACATTTAAGTGCCTACTTTATGCCAGGCATGGCGCTGGGTTTTTCTTTCTTTCTTTTTTTCTTTCTTTCTTCCTTCTTTCCTTTCTTTTTTTCTCTCTCTTTTCCTTTCTTCCTGTCTTCTTCCTTCCTTCCTTCCTTTCTTTCTTTTTCTTCCTTTCTTTCTTTCTTTTCTTTTTCTTTCTTTCTTTTCTTTCTTTCTTTCTTTCTTTTCTTCATCATCTTTTTTTTGAAGAACATAGCTGTGAATTTTTATATATGTGAAATTAGTAATAACGAGACCTGTACAATTAATTTCCTTTTACTATGTCTGGCCTGCTAGAAATTGTTAAGATCATAATGTTCCACTGTTTCAGCCAGATGCTTGTGAAATTATGTGGCTTTTTCATAGATAATATACATGAAAGGGGAACTTCTGGTATTTTTGGTCTTCTACGTAGCTCCGACTTTATGACCAACAATCTGAGTCTCAATCTATTTCCAGAGCTGCCAAGTAAACTGAAGACTTGAGATTGAAGATTTGGGGGTAATATAACTCGAATGGCCCACCCAAATCTGTTCTTTCTTTTATCCTTGTCACATCTCCCAGCCTTCCTTGAAGTTAGATATGGCCAACAGGCGAAATAAATTTCCTCCAAAGGAATGTGAGTGGGTCCACTTCCAGGCCTACATTTAACACCTGGGTGTATCTCCTCCCCAGTCTCTTTCCCCTTCCCACACACTGGGACCCTGGCAAGGCACTGACTGAACCTTGATTATGCAGATAACATCAAGGCCTAGGGGTTGGAGAAGTGGCTTAACAAGATGGGATTGGAACCCTGTGCGAAGGAAGTTGGATAGAAGTTGGATCCCTGAGTGATCAGGCAGAACAGAGCCACCCTGGACTGTTACCTGAGAAAGAAATAAACTTCTGTCTTCTTAAAAGTGTGCGATTATTGATGGGTCTCTTTGTTATCCATCTATAACCTTACCCTAACTAATATCGAAATTGTTTCCAAAAGTATGGTATTGCCGTTACAGAAACTCAAAATATGTGTCATTGTTTTTTACTGGAGAGATAAGAAATTGATGTTTTTTACTGGAAAGCCAGTGTCTTGTTATGCTGAGGCAAAAACATTTGACAAGATCATCATCTGTGATCATTTGAAGGACAGACCACTTGCCTACTAAGCCCCTAATTCTAAAGGAAGTAATTGCATAAAACTCCATTATCAGTGTGTACTAGCTGCTCCTTCCTGCTTTTTAGTAAGATATTACAAGTGCAGGCAAGAAGTTACCAGATTGCAGAGTATGTCCAGAATCGTGGATTTTTACAGAGTCAGACAAGTCAATTTCTTCTTTACCCCAAACAAGAAGAGCTAAAATTGTGGTTGTTCAAAGCATTTTTCAAAGGGTCATTAAAACTTCTCAGCCAAACCAAGAGCCAGGCTTGTGCCAAAGATGAGACTAAGGGACTAAGGGTCTGGGACTTCCCTAGTGGCACAGTGGTTAAGAATCCGCCTGCCAATGCAGGGGACACGGGTTCAAACCCTGGCCTGGGAAGATCCCACATGCTGCGGAGCAACTAAGCCCATGCGCCACAACTACTGAGCCTGCACTCTGGAGTCCCCAAGCAAGCCACAACTGCTGAGCCCGCGTGCCACAGATATTGAAGCCCGCATGCCTTAGAGCCTGTGCTCCGCAGCAAGAGAAGCCACTGCAATGAGAAGCCCTCACACCGCAACAAAGAGTAGCCCCTGCTCGCCGCACCTAGAGAAAGCCCGCGCACAGCAACGAAAACCCAACACAGCCAAAAATAATAAATTAATTAATTTTTTAAAAAAGGGACTAAGTGTCATTTCAGATGGACTCAAGGTAGCCATCATTAAAATGAGAGAGAAAATCACTGGTTGATCAAGAAAGCAAAGAAGTAAAGCAACTTAAAGACCTATGTTCGGAGAAGAACTTGGGAGTGGTGACTGGCTCATGGAACTGACTGAAGCCTTCTCAAGTTTCAAGGCAATTACATTCTCAAAGAAACTACAAGCATTTTTTTTAAAAAAGTCTCTTGGGCTTCCCTGGTGGCGCAGTGGTTGGGGGTCCGCCTGCCGATGCAGGGGACGCGGGTTCGTGCCCCGGTCCGGGAAGATCCCACATGCCGCGGAGCGGCTGGTCCCGACACACACACAGACACACAGACACACAGACACACACACACACACACACACACACACACACACACACACACACACACACACACACACACACAGAGTCTCCAGGTGTTAAAGGCAGGAAGCAACCCTTGGACCCCAACATTTGCACCAGCAGGAAGCCGGCTGTGAAATCTGCAATGCTCCAAAGAGGGCTTAATCCAAAGCTCACTTCAAATGCTGTGAGAGAGGAAACAGATAAAGAAGAAGCTCCCAGAAGGCAAAGCCATCAGCCATGAAGGACAATGGCCATAT
Source organism: Physeter macrocephalus (assembly GCF_002837175.3). NCBI lineage: Eukaryota > Metazoa > Chordata > Mammalia > Artiodactyla > Physeteridae > Physeter > Physeter macrocephalus. The sequence goes on from NC_041217.1 coordinate 33,953,640, forward strand.
CTCTTTCATACTCTTTTACTGCCAGCTTGGCTCAATCATGTTGTTGCATATTGCTATTGTTCATTCATTTTCATTGCCCAATAGTCTTTCATTGTAAGAATATGCCATAATTTATTTATGCATTCTATCATGTATAGCTATTTAGGTTTTTTCTGCTTTTTTTCCTATTATGTTCTGAACATTCTTTAACATGTTTCTTGGTGCACTATGGACAGATTTCTCTGGGGTACGTTCTTAGGAGTGCAGTTGATGAGTCATAGGGTACTCAGTAATGCCAAACTCTCTCAGAGTAGTTGTAGCAATTATACTCCCTCCTGCAGTGTATTTGTGTTCCCCTTGTTTCATACCCTTGTCTATGTTATTTTCAGATATTTTAATTTTGCCAATCTGGTGGATGTATAATGGTGTCTTGTTGGGGCTTCATTCACATTTCCCAATGACTAATGAGGCTAAATACCTTTTCATATTGTTTATCGGCCATTTGGACTTTCCCTTTGGTGCCTATTCAAAATTTTTGGATAGAGCTATTGGGTTGTGTATCTCTTTCATGTTAATTTTTAGGAATTCTTTTATGTAACAATCACTTACATAATGTTGCAAATATTTTCTCCCACTTTGTGGCTTATCTTTTCACTGTCTATCTGGTCTTTTGATGAACAGAAGTACTTAATTTTAATGTGGTTGAGCTTAATTTTTTCATTCCTCTTTATGTGCCCCTCTCTATCTGTGTTTCACGTTCAGAATCTCTGAGAGATGATTTACCTAGTTAGCCAAGCACAGTGTAAAGCAATGTGGTTGGATGATACTCTCATGTAAGACCATCTCCTAGGTCCTGGGCAGCTTATGGATGTCTGCTTTAGGATCACTGCCGGTCTCTGGCCCATTTGCTGTCCCTAAGATAGGGAAGTACCATTTAAAACAATAAGTGATAGGGGCAGGAGGAAATTAGACACAGGATAAGATATTCAAATCAAGGAATACTACTCACTGACAATACAGCTCTTAATAATCTACATCCAGAAATGAAGAAAATAAACAACAGAAAACTTCTTAGAAAGTATATCACTCCATGGGACTTTGCATCTCAAATATTTGGTGATTGAATACTTAATAATCCACCCTAAAATGTGATTTGTAGATCGCTTATTGATTAAATTATGTGATTCCAGTGTTATCCCCAGGAAGTAATAAGCTTAAAACTTCATGAAAGTATGTTGAAATGATAACCACAATTGCCATCTAAAGGTCGAAGTCCCAAGTCTAGAAAAAGGAGGGTCAGTGAGTTTAGATTTGCCTTTGTTCATCCAGGAATTTCCAAGAGAGCGCTGGACTGGATAGACATGAACATTCCTGTCACTTCAGGATGCTTTGTTTCAGTTTTAGAAAACAACCTACTCCTACCAAAAGTTCAGATGAGGAGGGGAGCTGATGGGGATTTGTGTGGAGAAAATTGCTCTGCAGGCAAGATCCAGAGAGCCAGCAGGGAACCATATTAGAATCATGGGCTCATCCAACCCACAAGCATTTACTGAATGCCTGCCATGTGACAGATACACAGTGGATACAAAGTTGAAGATAGAGTCCCTGTATCCGTTAGGACTCTTCCTACTACACGTTACTTCAATTTAATAAATAATATTTTTGGCTCATGTAAATGGAAGTTGAGAGGTAGGGCAGGCTTCAGGGATGAATTAACTGGGTGGCTCTCAGGTCATCTCCCCTCTGTGCATGGGCCTCCTCTTCGGGTTGGCTTCCCACATTGTGATAAATGGCTCTTCTAGATACCAGGATTTACAAAAGAGCGGAAAGCTTTTATGAAATTTCACTTTTAAAAGCATAGACCCTGCTTTCCCAGAATTACCTAGCAAAGTTCACCTCATTTTCCACGGGTCAGACTAGGTCACATGCTCCTTTCAAAACCAGTCCCCATGTGGAAAGAAATGTCAGGCACTGACTGCTTCAGAAACCCAGGCCTAAGCTAATTGCCTTGACAGGCAGGATGGGATTACATCTAGGCAATAAAAACCTACCTCTTTAGGTGGAGGGTAGGGGTTATCTTTCCCCAAATCTAATAGACCAGAGAGTAAATACTTGAGTAAAAATCAGGGTACTGGCAGGGAATGGCAGAAAGGATGCTGTGCCATCTCCCTATTTTAGCCTCAGTCTGCAAGAAGCTTACAGCTGGGGAAGACAGGTTTATAATCTACTCATAATAAAAAACGACATGAGAGACACAAAGTGCTTTGGGAGACTAGAGAAGACCATTTATAACGCCTGAGGGATCAAGGAGCTGGGTCCACACAGATACATTTTTTTAAGGATGCTGAAGTAGAAATGCATTCTGGGCTAAGAGTGTTGGATCCAGAGCACAGAAAGGGAAGTGTGGTTTAGAGGAAGGAGGCAGGAAATTAGTTAGATTTATAGTAACATTGAGATATCCAAGTGAGACTATCCGGAGAAAATTTGGGACCAGACAGAGATGGAGAGGTTGTGTTGGAAGCCATCAGTGTAAAGGAAATGATGATAATAAGAGTTACCTTTTATTAAATATATATATTACATGTAAATTTTATTATATATTATTTTATATTAAATATATATGCCAGACCTGTTCTAAACACTTCATTGGTATTATTTCTTTTGATTCTCACAATCCAGTACAGGTATTCTTGTCTCAGTTTTACTAAAAAGGAAACTGACACTCAAAAGAGTAACCTACCAAGGCCATCCAGGTGATCAGTGGATGAATAGGGTTCAAACCCAGATACTTCAGGGGTCTGGGTGCTGGAGCTATGAACGTGGATAAGGTTATTCAGGAATGCGTTTCCAATCTTGTCTCCAAATGCAATGATCCTCAATTTATGTGGATACCTTGACTTTTTAGTAATACATTTGTTCAAAATTATTTTGTTGTCATAGCTCTTTTTTTCCCCCCAACATCACCTGGGATCTTTTTGGCTACAAGTGGCTGAAAACAGTGACTCAGCAAGCCAAAGCAAAAAGAAAAAGTATTATCTCGTATAACAAGAAGTCTCAAGGTAGGGCAGCTCCAGGATTGATTACTTCAGCAACTCCATGTCATCAAGAGCCTTGGTTATTTCCATTCATTCTGTATCTTCAGCATGTCCGTTGGGTTCTTAAACTAATTCATCTGATGGACAAAACGTAGCTAGCTGTCAGAGTTTAAGTAACTCATCTAAACCTGCCAACATCCAAGGGAAAAAGTTAGACCATCTCTTCTGGTGTGTCCATTTTTCGTCATGAAGAAACCTTTCCCCAAAGCCACCTGGAAGATTTGCCCTCACATCTCGTTGCCCAGAATTGTATCACACACCCATTCCTAACCAATCACTAGCAAAGAGAACGGGATTACCTAATTGGCTTAATGAAGTGCATGACCACATTCATGACAGTGGATTAACATACATACAGACAGACATAAATAAATAAAATATTAGGGTTCCCTTGGAAAGGGGAAAGCAGTGGGTTGGGGATGGATGGATGGGGTAGTCTTAGGAAGATGAAGATGGCAATAAGGACATTGAACAGGCAATCAACATGTCTGTTACATTTTCATCTACATCATGCTATCATGCTATCATTCTCAATAGCAATGATATCCTCCCAAGAGGGTAAAATATTGGTTGGGGTAGGACTTTATTCCTTTTCTGTGTAAAGCACAAATATACATATAGTACATGAACACATGAATATACAGTATAGCTATGCTATTAATATTTCATGGGGGTGTAGATTAGGGAAATGATGTCTAAAAAGGCTCCTGTGGGGCAGGAGGCGGGTGGTAATAGTGAAAAAAAAAAAAAAAAGAAGTGGAGAAACACTGAGCTACATCACTGTGTCTTTATCAGATTTGGAGGCTCCTTGAGAAAAAGTTGTGCCGAAATCCCTCCGTGTAGCAGAAGGCAGCATTTTAAGGAAGTATGCAAACAAGAATTGCTGTGAGGCATCTAATGGTAGACGACGATTATTATAACACATTGATACTCTGTGACCTTTCACTGTCTTCTATCTCCCTCTGGTCCAGATCTGTAAATATAATAGCAGCCACTGTTCACTGACTCTTTTATTTATGTCACTCTGCTGAGTACTCGACAGGCATTAACTTGTTAAATCTTCACAACAACTGGCAAGATGAATGCTACTGTTATCCCCATTTGACAGGTGAGGAAATTGAGACACGGGAAGATTAAATAATTTTCATAAGAAAGTGGTTGGATGGGGATTAGAAAAAAAACTATTCAGTATTGAAAATGTCAAAACGGAAATCTTCCACAGTAGCGCAGGATTGTGAAAATGGTTGTGTAAGCTGAAACCATGCAAAGCAATCTTAATTAATAAACAATGAAAAAATTACAATTCGTTTGTGACCTTCAAACATTTTTGTCAGAACATTAAAATTTCCCATACTGTCCGTTGTAAATACATAGGGAGATGAAAAAAAGAGTAAAGCTAATATTTATTTAGTACACTGTAATTTAAAACATTAGACACTTTGGAAAGGAAAGTGTTTATTTCTTTGTAAGAAGTGTACCAAGAGTAGTTTGAACAGTGCTTGCCTTCACGTCACACAACGACTAAGCATATTTTCTATGCCTTGGTGAATTGTCATGCTCTAAGTGTAGATCAGCTTCCAACACCTTGTCCTTTGAGCTTTCCATGTTGTGAAACACCTCCAAGAGTACCTTCAATGTGAAGGTTTTTCCAGGTGTCACTTTCTCTGGAATATCATCATCTTTTCATCACAACCACTGTTTTCCCTGAGTTTGCCTTCACTGAATCCTCTGGCTGTGTCCATAGCCTTGGATGGCGGCAATGTCGACTGCCCCACAGTTGGCTATTTATCTACAAGTTCACCTGAAGATAAGCTCTAATTTCATTTTCAGTGTCATCACTGTTCATTTCTTTGGTGCATTTTCATTTCTGTTGGCCAAACCTCTCTTTTTGATTATCCATTTTTGTAAAATGTCACATAGGTTTATCACTAGGAGACAAGGAGGCAACTCAGCACATGCTTTGTGTCTGTGTGTAAACGTAACAACAGATGGGCAGTGACCAATAACCAAAGACAGACTTTGAAAGAAGTGTTGTGACAGATGGCTGATGATAATGGGCACCTGCTTTTTATGCGGTAGTTTGTGCACTAAAGTGTGTACTTTATGCAATTGCTCACAGTTAATATCCTGTGGTCACTGAAATTTGAGCTGTGCTGTGGGGAGACTGGTGCTATTTAACTAAACCATGGTAACTGCAATCCATGCATATCAGAACCATGCAAAGTGAGGACTGCCTGTATATACAATGTACGCAGATTGGTATAATATACCCCATATATCCATCACCCAGTTTCAGCCATTGTTAACTCATGGCCAGTCTCATTCCACAACATCCCCACTCACTCTCCCCTTCCTGCACTATTTTGAAGCAAATCCCAGACATCTCATCATTTCATACATAAATATCTATTTGTAATTTTAAACGGGGATTTGAACTCAGTTCTGTCAAATTCCAGAGTCTGAGCTCTTAACAATTACACCCTACAGCTTCCTGGGGAAGGTAATAGACCCCCAAAAATGGGATGCCATGTTACAGTATTTGCTCTTTTCATGCTGACAATGACCCTGTGAAGTATTATTGTCTTGACTCTTTCTGATGAGGAAACTGAGGCACAGAGGAGCGGAGTAACCGGTCCAAGATCACATAGTGAATGAGCAGTTGAGTCAGGCTTTAACTTCAGATCTGCTGACGCCACATCCCATTCTCTTTCCTGTGCATCACAACTGCCCTGCGGGTGGTTCTTAAACTCCCGTCACTGAATTTCTCCTGTACCCAAACTCTTGTGCCCATTGGCCTCCCAGCTATGGCCAAGAACTACGGAAACCACATATTACTTCCTTCTCTCTGCACCTCCAGTCTTACTGGAAAATGATTTCAATGGCAAAAGCAAAACACAAGCAAGGACTCAGCACAAATCCTTGTGCAGGTGTAGTCGTCCTCGGGCCCCTGATCCTGGTTCCCACTGGCAGTGAATCCATTGCCAGGGCCACACTTGCTAGGGGCTCAGGAGCCTGGTTTGTCAACCATCCTCCTCCGCAGTTGTCTTCTGGGCCACTGACTCCAAGAAAAGCCTCATGGAGCAGGTTACTGGACTGAAACCAGCCATGCCTGCACCCCCAGGCCCCTCAGAGCCCGAGTTAAATCACTCTCTGCTTCCTGCTTCAACACCTCAGCTCTGGACTGTAGCACTCCTCCTGCTGGGCCTCTGTCAAGGGAAGGAACATTGCCTGGAGGTCTCTGATAACGTGGAACAGCGGAGAAGAGACAAAGCAGGAGGGAGGAGAGGAGGGGAAAGAGAACAGCAACCCTGCGTGCCAGTTGAATGGCACCTCTCTGAACCCTGCCACTAATTCTAATGGGACTTGCTGTGACCCAGCTCCTAACTCCTCAGGCACTCGAGAGAATAGGCCTTATGGCCTCGCAGTGCTAGCTTTCCTTTCTTTTCTACTACAGCTTTCTGATTTCCCTGTGAACCTTCCTTCTGTTCCAGATCAAAAGCATTTTCCTGGAGAGGAAATGCTTTTGGAGAGAGCATGCTCCTGGAGAGAGTCAAGCAGGGGAGGGTCCTTTCAGCTCCCTTCGGCTGCCATTCCCCAACAGCCTCAGAAGTGACTTTAGATGCGGCTGGGACAAGGATATTTAAGGAAGGAAGTAGGAGGCTCCAAGAACAGAGGGACTGGGAACTGCCCAAAGAAGGAGGAAATGGATGGCTCAGTTTAATGTCTATTTCAGTACAAGGCCCTGTCCCCTTACCTACGGCATCCCATCCATTGAAATGGACATTTCCTATTTTGTGGGCCCAACTTCTGCTTCCTTCCCACCCGCACCCCCCAAATCCTTATTTTTGGTAACAGCATTTACAAATACCCTTTCCTCTGGGGAATTTTCTCTCTCCACTTTAGCAGGAGATTCTGGTGGGACTGTCCATCACAAAAACCCTTCTCTGCTCCCTGGGGTAAGCTTGCAACTCAGATCTGGCCAATCAGAGACTTCCTTGGACTTGTATATGCTGATCAGGGAAAGAGAAGTCCTTCCCCCTTCTGGGTTGCTAAGCAGAAATGAGATAAACTATTTACAAGCACTGCCACCGCTTGTATGGAGGAAGCTCATTTGTAGGAGAAGATGAGGGCAATACAGAAAGAAGCAGAACTGGGTGTGTGTGTGAAAAAAGAGAGACATTGAGAGATATATCTCTATCTCTCCATGTCTAGCTCTCCATCCATCCTTCTATCTGTTTATGAGAGAGAGAGAGATCTGAAAGTCTTAGAGTCTCTGGATTAAGTCATAATGTAAACTATTAATACCTCTGTGTATCAATACTTTTCTTTGTTTGGGGTTTTGTTTGTTTGTTTGTTGTTTGTTTTCGGTGAAAGCTTGAGTTGGGTTTTCAGTACTTAGGATAGAGACAATTCTAACAGAAGGCTGATCCCCCAACTCCACTGCTGGCATTCTGTCAAGCTGTCCCCTGAAGACAGGTGAAACCTGGTCCTACCCCCAAAGAAATGAAGTCTGCAAGGGAATTAGACCTTCATAAACCACTATAAAGCAAGACAGAACACAATGGTACAAAAGAGACACAAATGAAATTCAGTGGGATCCACAGGAAAGGGAGCGTGTGAGACCACGGTTGTGCCTGAGGTCAGCCCAGACCCAGCTTAGAGGGATTCCTGAATGTGTGAATGCCCAGTCTTCCAAAGTCTCTGGGCTTTCATGGTCACTGCCATTTACTAATGTACAACCAGCAGTTATCACAGCCCTGAACAGAAACCTCTGGCTGCGAGCTTCGGCCACTGTTTGCAGAGCTCCGTGTTGTTTGTGCCCCTGCCTCTCATATTTACAGTTGACCTGAAACCTTTGCTCGGAACAGCCCCACCCCCTCCCATTCCTTACCGCTGCTCTGCCGCCTGATCCGTCAGACTCCATTGCTTCCTGCTACAAGCACAGAAAGCCTGCAGCTGAGTAGGGGGTGAAAGAAGGTAAGTGTGGACATTCATTTCCCAGGCATCTATCAAGGGAAACGAGTTTGCACATGCCACTTATAAGCTATTTGCAAGATGTGCTGTATATTCAGTTGTTTATTCCTCAAGTGTAAGACAGTGGTTTTCAATCTTTTCTTTTCCTCCTTGAGCCCGCTTTAAGCTGGGCAAAATAGCCCACAGCCAATCAACCCCATCCTTTCTCATGTCCCATTGGAAAAATAACTCAGGGATACTATTGAGGGGCCACTGTAAAGTATATATGGGGGGGATTGAGTGTCAATGTGCTTTAGCAACTAGGGCATACATGATTCATATTCAAATTGCAATGCATAATTGTCTTTAGGTATAATTACTGGATAGAGGCCAAAAAAATACAGCTGAAGCAAATATGCAACACTAGTTGCTTTAAGGCTAACCAAATCGCAACGAACTTGATAATGATGAAGCTAAGTTAACAGTAAATTATAATTAAAGCAAGAATGACAGCAATTGAAGACCTTGACCCAAATATGGCAATACTGACTGTAGACTAATGACAAAGCACTGGTCTAGGGACAGTCAGGTGTGGGTGAGGCTCCATCAGAGCTTTCCCTGGAAGCCAGACTTCTTGGTGGGATCCTGAATTAGAAATTAGAAATCCTCGATAAGAACTAGTAGCTCACCGATTTTTGGTTTATGAATTCCAAATTAGATTATCTTTTAATAATTCACTTATCAAGCTACCAGAGAGTAGCTCCTAGATGTACATAAAAACCAGAGTGTATAGACTTGTAAGTAGTTTGTCTGAAAGGACTAAAGGGAAGAGTTGCTTTCTTGGGTCTGTTTGAGGCCCGTCAGGTTGGCCTTGGGTAGTTTTGAGGATCAGTGGTTAGAAGGCTCTGGAACACAGCTGAATTTCTATTCACAGGGTCTTAGGCGAAACCAGGAGCAAAATATGAAACTTGAGAGTCAGGGACATTTATTCCAACTCTCTTGCCTTCTACAATAAGAGTTTGCTGGGACCTCAGGAGGAAGGAGAGTGTTTTAACCTGACACTCCCAGTTAGGTTAGCACAGAGGTTAATGTGCCTTGGAAGTTTTTCGTATTTACTGATTATAACACAAACCTCCTCAAAGCAATGAAGATGGATGCTGGTGACTTACAGAAGAGTTACAATGTTTTATTTGTGGCTAAAAAATTAAGTGAAGGAAAGACGAGGTAGCAGTCTGTCAGAAAACCTAGAGTACCAGTTTCCAAAGGGTACAATGTCGTGGTATTTCTGCCTTAGATAATAACACTTTACAATTGCATAACACTTTTAACCTTTGAAAACATATTTACATATGTTACTTTGATCTCCAGCCAGGAGGTGCAATTTAAATCTCAGGTGACTGGAGTCAGTTTGCAGTTCTCTGACCTCCTTTTTCTTTCCTCTTTCCTCAACACTCCACTTCCTTCTCCTTGGGTTCACATCCCTCCTAATATATCCTTTCTCTCTTGTACTTTCTGTTTCGTTTCTCAGTGGTTGCTTTAGTGGCTGGCCCAGGCCTTGCTTATTCCTGAAGTGAACCTACAGGAATTTCTAGGGTCACTCAGAGTTAAAGAGGTGGCTGATCCTGGAATCAAAGTGTAATTCAATCTAGATCTTTTGGTACCTCTTTAAAAAATCAAAATATTTGACTTTTTGGTGTGTTAAAAAACAAATTCACTGAGTAAATTTAAGGACCCAATTGGTTTTATCCAGCGATTCATGAATGGGGCAGCATCACATCCAGGGATTAGAAAGGAGCTCCGAGGATCATACAAAATGGAAGGTTTTTATAGGTAGAGGGGGGCAGGCAAAAGAAAGAGTGATTACCACATCCTTCTCTGGGGGATGGAAGGGGTCTATTGAGGGGATTACCACACTACTGCTGACCAGGAAATTCCAGATTGACTGGTTTAAAATTACATTCCTGGGAGAGGCTGAAACTGCAATTAGGTAGGTACTAAGTTTTACTTTGGTGACGTGGGTTCAGCACAAGTGACTCCATTTGGGCCCTGTTGTTTTGTTTTTAGCAAGTGAATCAGGTAGAATGCTTCACTCCTGGAGAGTGACCCTAGTGAGTGGGTTTATGAACTGTGAGTGACTCATGCATAGCATAGGCTGTCTCCTGCCTCTACCTCACTGAGGCGGCCAGCACCAGCTTTCATGTATCTTTGTTATGAAACCTACATTTCAGTAATTTGGGGATTGTTATGGGTTGAACTGTGTCCCTCCACGCCCCACCCCCCAATACTTGTGATGAAGCCATAACCCTCAGTACCTCAAAATGTGAGCTTATTTGGAGCTAGGGTCTTTAAAGAGGTAATCAAGTTAAAATGAGGTCAGTAGGGTGGGCCCATATCCAGTATGACTGGAGTCATTATCAAAAGGGAAATTTGGACACAGAGACAGATTCAAATAGAGGGAAGACAATGTGAAGAGACACAGGGAGAAGCCAAGGCAACAAGAGAGGCTTGGCACAGACGTTTTCCTCACAGCCCTTAGAAGGAGCCAACCCTGCCAATACTTTGATCTCAGACTTCCAGCCTCCAACCCCTAGCAAACGAATACAGGGAGCAACAGAGCCCAGGGGACTAATTTTACTACCTCCTCACAGAATTATTTTAAGAATTAAATGAGCTAACCTAAGGAGGTAAAAAACCCGTACTCAGAAAACTATAAGACACTGATGAAAGAAATTGGAGGCAACACAAACAGATGCAAAAATATACTGTGTTCATGGACTGGAAGAATTAATACTGTTAAAATGACCATACTACTCAAGTCAATCTACAGATTCAATGCAATCCCTATCAAAATACCAATGGCATTTTTCACAGAACTAGAACAAATAATTTAAAAAATTGCATGGAAACACAAAAAACCCTGAGTAGCCAAAACAATCTTGAGAAAGAACAGAGCTGGAGGTAACAAGCTCCCTGACCTCAGACTATCCTACAAAGCTACAGTAATCAAAACTGTATGGTACTGGCACAAAAACAGACAAGTAGATAAATGAAACAGAACAGAGAGCTCAGAAATAAGCCCACATATTTATGGTTAATTAATCTATGACAAAGGAAGCAAGAATATACAATGGAGAAAAGACAGTCTTTTCAATAAGTTGTGCTGGGAAACTGGACAGCTACATGGAAAAAATTAAATTAGAACATTTTCTCACACCATATACAAAAATAAACTCAAAATGGATTAAAAACCTAAATGTAAGACTGGATACGATAAAACTCCTAAAGGAAAACATAGGCAGAATACTCTTTAACATAAATTGTAGTAACATTTTTTTTTGGATTAGTACCCTAAAGCAAAGGAAACAAAAGCAAAAATAAACAAATGGAACCTAATTAAACTTAAAAGCTTTTGCATAACAAAGGAAACCACTGACAAAACAAAAAGAAAACCTACTTGAATGGGAGATAATATTTGCAAATGATATGACCAATAAGGGGTTAACATCCAAAATATGTAAACAGCTTATACATCTCAATATCAAAAAACCAAACAACCCAATTAAAAAATGGGCAGAAGATATTTAGATGGCCAACAGGCACATGAAAAGATACTCATTGTCACCAATCATCTGAGAAATGCAAATCAAAACCACAGTGAGATAACATATCACACTTGTCAGAATGGCTATCATCAAAAAGACCACAAATAACAAACGTTGGAGAGGGTGTGGAGAAAAGAGAACTCTTGTAGACAGTTGGTGGGAATGTAAATTGGTGCAGCCACTGAGGAAAACAGTATGGAGGTTCCTTAAAAAACTAAAAATAGAACAACCATATGATCTAATAATTCCACCCCTGGGTATACATCAGAAGAAAATGAAAACACTAATTAAAAAGATACATGCACCCCAATGTTCATAGCAGTATTACTTACAACAGGCAAGATATGGAAGCAACCTAAGTGACCATCAGCAGACAAACGGAAAAAGAAGATGTGGTACATATATACAATGGAATACTACTCAGCCATAAGAAGAATGAAATAATGCCATTTGCAGCAACATGGGTGGACCTAGAGATGATCATACTAAATGAAGTAAATCAGACAGAAAAAGACAAATATCCTATGATATCGCTTATATGTGGAATCTAAAAAAATGATACAAATAATTTACAAAACAGAAACAGACTCACAGACATATAAAACAAACTTATGGTTACCAAAGGGGAAAGGGGGTGGGGGAGGGATAAATTAGGAGTTTGGGATCAACATATACACACTACTGTATATAAAATAGTCAACAAGGACCTACTGTATAGCACAGGGGATGCTATATGATATACTGAAATAACCTTTTGGGAAAAGAATCTAAAAAATAATAGATATATGTATATGTATAATTGAATCACTTTGCTGTACACCTGAAATTAACACAACATTGTAAATCAACTCTACTCCAATATAAAGTTTTTTAAAAAACCAATTTTCCCATAAAAAGATGAAATTTTGAAATTTGCAATAACATGGATGCATTTAGAGGGTATTATGCTTAGTGAAATAAGTCAGAGAGAGGAAAATACTGTGTGTTCTCACTTATATGTGGAATCTAAAAAGCTGAACTCATAGAAACAGAGTAGAATGGTAGTTGCCAGGGGCTTGAGATGTTGGTCAAAGGGTGCAAACGTCGAGTTGGAAGATGAATAAGTTCTGGGGATCTAATGTACAGCAAGGTGACTATAGTTAACAATACTGTATTATATACTCGAAAGGTGCTAAGAGACTACATCTTAACTGTTCTTACCACAAACACCACCACCACAAAACGGTAATTATGTGAGTTGATGGAGGTACTAATTAATCTTATTGTAGTAATCATTTCACAGTATGTACGTGTATTAAATCATCACATTGTACACTTTAAACTTACACAATGTTGTATGTCAATTACATCTCAATAAAGCTGGGAAAAAAATGCAATTTTTTAAAAAGAGGTGACTCACTAAGGGTGCTGACCTTGTAGCCTCGGCTGTGCCCATGAACAGTCAATAGTACTGAGCGCTCAAAAGGAAGGTCACCCTCACATGCTGTTTTGGGGGCCCCATCAAGTAGACAGTGAGGCAAACCGTGAGGAGAAATAAAATTAAAACCAATAAATCAGAGCAGGGATATGCAAAGCCCCTTTAAAAATCAAAAAATGAAAGGCTCCTGGATATGTAAAACAGGAGTCTTATTTGATTAATATATTAGCATAACTCAGTACAGAATGATTTCCCCTGTGGCTGAGGTGAGGAGTGGGGATTGTCAACCAGAAACTTTGGTTAGGAAAGGGAGAACTGAGGTGCCTTTGTCAGCTAAGCCTGGCTAAGAGTGCCCAGACTGGGGATGAAGATATCAGACTTTCCTGGGAGGTCTTTGATGGGAGCTAAACCCCAGGGCCCATCTGGGAATGGGAGAGTCCAGTGTGGCCAGGAAGTAGTGCCAAGGTAGGGCTCAAATATAATAGAGTGATTCAGAGTAAGAATCCTCTGCCTCTGTGAAACCCGGTGTCGCAGTTTGCATTTAAAAAGGATAAAGCACAGGAAAGAAAATCTGTAAAGGTCCTTGTGCTTTGAGTGAAGAATTAAGGATCTCTGGCTGGTGCTTCTTGTCTGCAAGGAACAGGAAAGGCATCAAGCTTGCCAGACTGACCCGCCTTTGGGATTTCACTATCCCAGGGCGTGGTAGTCATCCTTTTGTCCATTCATTCATTCATTCATTCAAACATTTTTGAGCCAGACCCTGTGCTAAATCTTGGGGATACAAAAATAAATGTTAACTACCAGTCCGACTAAGAACCTTAACCTAAGGGATCTGTGTAATCTATAATCCAGTTCAAACACGCGTCTGCTGGCTTCCCCAGGGGTTTAGGAAGGGCAGCTATAACACGGAGGAGCACGAGGTTAATCGAGCAGAGCAGAAGCCGTGTAAAATGCCAGTCCACCTGGGGACCTGGGTCCAAAACCTCACAACCTCTTGCTGCGCACATTAACTGGGACACGTTACAGCAAAAATACAGCCCCAGTTAGGCTACAAGCACTGCCACTGATAAGCACTTAGCCAAAATTATCATGAGCTAAGCAAGGTTAGTTAAGCAGATGTCAACTGAAAAAAAATGCACAACCTAAAAGTTGAGAATTATATTTTACTCTGTGGACTTACTGAGGACCTAAGTCCAGGAGTCAGACACCCAGATGGCTCTGAGGGACTGTTCCAAAGAGGTAAGGGAGGAGCCAGGGTATATAAGTGTTTTTGTTGAGAAACAAATAAACAAACAAAACATGTAGTCCAACATCAAAAGATTACTGCTAATCACAAAAACAGACATCTCAAGTTAATGATTTTAGTGTTTTTCTATGTATGGGAAGGTGCAAGAGTTTGGGCTCATTGAAATCATTCCTTTGCTATGCACCTTACCTATTTTAGGGCCAGTATCCTGTTTTTCTCCATCTTGAATCCCCTCAGGGCACACCATCAGGGGCGGCTACAGTGGCTGATGGCTTTATGGGCGCGACATCCTTTGTTTACTAAAATGGCAGGTGATATTCTTTGTCCACACAGATCTTTCTAGAATGCCTGCAGGGGCCTTTCAGATATGTTCACCGACTGCCCCATTGGCTGGCTTCCCTGACTGAGCAATCCCTGTTTGGTCCAGAAACAAACCAGCCCAAAGTCATCCCAGGATTCTTAGTCTAGATGGCGCTTTGCTAAGACAATGTCCTATATTTTCAAAATTTTGTTGTTGTTCAAGCCAGGTTGTTCATTCCTTGTTCAAGCACGGATGTCAAGACTAGTGAACCTAAGAGCCACCTTTCTGGGATCAGAATAGATGGAGAAAGTGTACTGTTTCCCTCCCAGTGCTTTGCATGAATTTGTATATTCCAACATACGACTTTCTATGCTGAGGTTCAAAAGCATTTATTCAAATAGGCAAAATTAAACAAAGCAAAGCACTTTAGCCCTACTCCAGATCAGGGCTCATTTCCCTACCTACAAAATACAGAGATTGGTCTTTTTTTTAAGGATTCTTTTTTTAAAATTTATTTATTTTATTTATTTTTGGCTGCATTGGGTCTTCGTTGCTGCGCACGGGTTTCTCTCTAGTTGTGGTGAGCGGGGGCTACTCTTCACTGCGCACGGGATTCTCATTGCAGTGGCTTCTCTTGTCGTGGAGCACAGGCTCTAGGCGCACGGACTCAGTAATTGTGGCTCGTGGGCTCTAGAGCACAGGCTCAGTAGTTGTGGCACATGGGCTCAGTAGTTGTGGCTCATGGGCTCTAGAGAGCAGGCTCAGTAGTTGTGGCGCATGCACTTAGTTGCTCTGCGGCATGTGGGATCTTCCTGGACCAGGGCTCGAACCCATGTCCCCTGCATTGGCAGGCGGATTCTTAACCACTGCACCACCAGGGAAGTCCCCAAGATTAGTTTTAATAATCTTCATTTGTTGGGTCCTTCCATGCTAAGAGCCACTGAATTATATTGACCTGAAACAGCTGATTGAGACCCATTGGAAGGTATAATAGTTACCTATTGCTGCATAACAAATGACTACACAATGTAGTGGCTTCAAACAACAAATATGTATCATTTCAGTTTCTTTAGGTCAGGAATTCGAGAGCAGCTTAACAATGAATAGTTCTGCTCAGGGGCTCCCATGAGGTAGGAGTCAGGATGTTGATGGGGCGGCAGCCATCTTAAGGCTTGACTGGGGTTGGAGGATCCACTTCTAAGATGGCTGAACTCATACAGCTGTTGTCAGGATATCTCGGTCCCGTGCCACAGGGACCTCTCCTCATGACATGGCAGCTGGCTTCCCCCAGAGCCAGTGATCCAAGAAACAGTGACCAAATGAAAGCCACATGACTTCATCTCAGAAGTAACACAGTTACTTCTGCCATATTCTTTCCATTAGCAGGAGTCACTAACTCTGGCTCATAATCAAGGGAAGGAAGGTCAAGCTCTCTTCACCTGTTGAGGGGTGGCAGATCAAAGGATTAGTGGACATAATTCAAACCACTACAGAAGGGAGTGGGAGGGAGTGCTACGTAAGGCTCTAGGATGAACCCGGAGCAAAACTGTAAATCGGAGTCTCATCTTGTTGCCAGTGTCACCCCAGTGGCCAGACAATCCTCATCCCCACTTCTTTGGCTCAGCTTCTCAGGTGTGTTCTCACCTCTCCTCATCAGTCCACCTCAGCCCATTACATATGTTACCTCTCCCTATGGATAACTGTGCCCCTGAGGAGATGGTCAGATAAGCCAATGTACTAAGCACCCCCTTCTGCTGCTCCCCCAGGTAATGCCAGCATTTTATTAGAGGAACCTGACTTTGCTGTGAAAGTAAAAGCTATCCTCTTGGAGAAAGAATGAATTTAGAGGCAGCTCCCTAGAGGACATTGTGGGATAACTGCCCAATGTGGTCACAAATATAGAGTGTCTTACAGGGAGCTTGCATGCAGCAAAGACTCAAGAATAAATGTCCAACATGCTACATTCCCCCAAGCCTGCTCCATTCCCTTCCAACCTCTGACGTAGGATAAACTCCAGGGCTGGTGGTGGTACCCTCCAGAGAAGTCCTTCCCATCAGCCTCTGCTTCCGATCCTGCATTAGGACCACAAACCCAAGAGAGATGCTTTAAGCCCTTACTGAGAGAGTTGTGCTCCCCAAGCTCCCTTGTTCCTTTCTCCCCTATTTCATCAGTTAAACTGAACTACCTCCCATCCCAGAGTGGACAGCAGACTCAAACCAGTTTCTTGGAGTCCTTCTGGGTTGGGCCTCTAGAGCCACCATTAGTAACTGTGTACTTTCTGGGACCAACCAGCCAGGCCTGGATCCACCAGGAACACAGGGAGCTGGACCTGCAGCTGGTCAATAGTTCTCAGATTTGCCTTCAGTGGTTGGTTCCAATCACCAGATGATGTTCTTCAGGTGTCCAAAGAGTGTAGAGCCGTTTAACATCTAGACTGAGTGCTAAGGGGCTAGATCTCTTCTAGTGCTTGCTTCTTCTACTCTCCCTTACCCTGCAAGATTCAGGCTCTCCTGACCTCAAACCAGACAATTGCAAGGGCTTCCCTACTGTGCCTCAGGTTCTACTTAGTGCATTTCAAACCACACACTGATTCTGGCTTGCTCATCTCAACAAATTTCAGTGGATCTTTAATTATTCTCCTAAACTGAGGATGCATTCTACCCCCCAGTTTTCTAGCCCTTCCCCACCACTTGACTTCCCATATGTGGTTATCATCCAACCCTTGTCTGACACTTGCTCACTTTTTCTATGTTTTTCTCTCATCTGTAATGTTTTCCTTTCTCATCTTACTTCCGTGTCTTTCTCCTTCAAATTTCTTCTCACTTTCGCTTCAAGCCATATCTCTCATGAACATATACAAACAATTCTGACCAAAATTTTAGCAAATCAAATCTAACAGTATATAAAGGATAGTGTATGGTGACCAAATAGGGTTTATCCCAGGAATGTAAACTTGGTTAAGCTTTTGAAAATCAACCAATGTAATTCATCCTATTCATTTTCTATTGTGTAAAAATTATTACAAACAGCTCAAAACAACACAAATTTATTATCTCCCAGTTTCTGTAAGTCAGAAGTCCAAGCATGGCACAACTACTAGATTCTCTGCTCAGCGTCTCCCCAGGCTGGTATCAAGGAATTGGCCATAGCTGTGCTTCTCACATGGGGCTTGGGGTTCTCTTCCAAGCTTGGAAGAGCCCTTTATTGTGCCTCTTTCCATGGCCTATTTTATTGTAGAAGTTCTTGTGCCTTTGTCTTATCCCCACCACATCTGCTGTGCTAAAGGCAGAAACTGTCTTCTTCATCTTGGTTTTCTGAAATTGAACCAAGAAGTCCCAAAGTGCTGGTACTTTCCACTTCAGCATTTTCTAACAGTGAATAAAGAGAGAGTCATTTCAGGTTATATATTTCTCCCATTTTGCCACCGAACTTGTCTGCTTTCCTCCCATTTGGCAGTACTTTTCCCAGTCTGGTAGTCAGCACTTCTGACAGCTGTTTGGCATGGCTTTCAATTAAAGGCAGCCATGTGTAAAAGGGACATTTGCCACACAACCCATTACTGCTCCAGAGATGGTGATAGTAGCGACAGTTACTATTACTTATTTACCATCTAATGGGCAAGGCACTTTTTTTTAAAGAATTTGTACCCCAACATGGGTCTATCATTTCTGGATAAAACTTTCATTTTAAGAAATTGCATCCAGCAAATTGAACTAGTCATAGACATATCTGAGGAACTGGGACAAATCCCCAGGCCCCTATGGCACACAGTTCAGAATGGGTCTATACATCTTCCCCCATCTCAGCTATACCTACTTTGAGTCCTTTTTGCATTTTATTTTCATTTCCAAGTGATAGGAGCAGAGGACTGTGGCTATAGGTGCCACCTGGGGCTCTGCTTCCCCTCTAGAGATCTCTATGGATGAAGTGAGTCAGTCAAGGATGTTCAGGTATATAATAGCTGTTAATAGCTCAGACTTTGGAGCCCAACTGTCTGGGATTGAATCTTAGGACACATTTCTTAATACATTGTACCTCAATTTCCTCATCTATAGAATGGGAACAATAATAGTACTTACAAGCTATTCCAAAGACCAAACAAGTTAGTTAATTTAGAACAGTGACTGGCACATAGTACTCGGTAGTAAAGGTTAGCTATTATTATTATAATAATGATAAATTATTATTATAATATTCAAATAATTGGAAACATTTTGAAAAATGCTGATGCTCAGAGCCCCATCCTAGATCAAGGCTTCTCATCTGTGATACCATGGGCATTCTTGATTGGATAATTCTTTCTTGTGGGAGCTGTCCTGTGCATTTTCAGATGTTTAGCAGGGACTTCCCTGGTGGCGCAGTGGTTAAGAAAATGCCTGCCAATGCAGGGGACATGGGTTCGATCCCTGGTCTGGGAAGATCCCACATGCCGCAGAGCAAATAAGCCCCTGTGCCACAGCTACTGAGCCTGTGCTCTAGAGCCTATGAGCCACAACTACTGAGCCCGCACTCCACAGCTACTGAAGCCCAAGTGCCTAGAGCCTGTGCTCCGCTACAAGAGAAGCCACCACAATGAGAAGCCCTTGCACCACAACAAAGAGTAGCCCCCGCTCACTGCAACTAGAGAAAGCCCGGGCACAGCAACGAAGACCCAATGCAGCCAAAAAATAAATAGATAAAATTAAAATAAAAAAATAAAAAATAAAATACTGATCCTATTAAAAAAAATAAAAAGATGTTTAGCAACATTCCTGCCCTTTAGCTATTTGATGCCAAAAGCAAATTTCCCCTCACTTTCAGTTGTGATAACCAAAACCAGACATTGCTAAAAATCCATTAGGGGGGAAAATTGACCTCAGCGGATATCTATGGACCCAGATCAATGAAATCATAGTCTGGAGATGGGGCTTGGCCATGGGTCTTCCTAAGGGCAGATCCAGATTTTGTGGGGCTTGAAGCTTATACAATTTAGGGGTTCCTCTTTCAGAAAAATAATGCAAATAACAGGTATGGAAGTGAATATTCATTTAGAATGAGTAAAGAAATCACAACAAAATACTGGTGACTTGGAGATTCATATCCCTTTCTTTTGGGATCAGTGTAGGTAATTTACCAGCAAAAATTCTTACTGATAACAACCTGGCTTTCTCTCCCCACCTAGAATACAGGTGCCCTGATGTTTAAGGGTCCTGAGAAAGCTTTATGGGAAATTTACCTGTGGGTCTTCCTTTGCTGCATGCAGCACACTGCTTTGGACAGAGGTCCAGCTGGGTAGAGCAGGCACAAGGCCCACAAGACCTAGTTACCTTCATCACAGTTCAGAAAACTTGGCACTGGGAGGTAAGTCAGAGGTGGGCAGGGAGTACAACAAGAGGAAATCAAGATTGTAACCCCACCTGGAAGTCTGGAGAACCATAACCCTTGCAATGAAACAAGTAGTTCCAACAATTGTGTTGAGTTTTAATTTTCAACCTCAGTATTGAGATCCTGGGCAAGGTAACTGGTCAAAATTCAGGACTAGGGGTGGTGGGACCAAGGCCATGAGGAGAGGTGTGCTTCACAGGTCAGCACAATCACCTTCCACCACTCCTTAAGAATGCTGAGTCCCAGATCTGCCCAGAAACCAAAGAAACTGGGCAATGGATAAGTCACATGGGCACCTAGCAGCCATAACTAGGGAGCCAGACTCCAGGTCTTAGAGGGTAGACTTCCTTCTTAGCCCCATGAAATGAGATTGTAGGGAGAGACTAAGCCTATAAATACTGAACTCTGTTATAGACTGAAAAAATTCATATGCTGAAATTCTAACCCCTAATGTGATATATTAGGAGGTGGGGCATTTGAGAGGAAATTAAGTCATAAAAGAGGAGCCCTCATGAATAGGATTAGTGCCCATATGAAAAAGACCCCAGAGAGGTCCCTTGCCCCTTCCATTATGTGAGGACACAGTGAGAAGATGGCAGTCTGCGAACCAGGAAGTAGGCTTTCACCAGACACTGACTCTGCCGGCACCTTGATCTTGGACTTCCCAGCCTCCAGAACTGTGAGAAATAAATTTCTGCTCTTTATAAGCTACCCAGTCTATGGCACTCTGTTAGAGTAGCCCAAATAAAGACAAACTCCCTGGCTCAGTTAGAAAGGACTCCAAAACTGGGTGAGAGGAGGAGCAGCTAGGACTGGGTATAGGAATAAGCCCTCAACCCTAGCTGTGATGTGCTGGGAACTACAGAGGAGAGAGAAAGGCCAGGGCTGACACAGGGTAAAGCCACTAAACAGAGGCTCTCTTGATCTTGTGGATGGAAAATGGGGCTAGGTGAACTTTCCAGCTCTTCATGACATCATCATGGTTGCCCATGGAAGCATCTTGGAATCTGCTAAGATAAAGGGATGAAATTAGGGGTTTTCTAAACTCATGAAATCAAGAGTTGAACCCTGAAGTTAGCCCACAATTTGAGTTGGCTAGATTCTCCTTTTATCAGAACTGGAGATGAAGACCATTTGACCTGAACTTTGCTCCTCAATGTTAGATGGGTAGACCAAAGATCACATAAGCTATTTCCATGAATTTCCACTTTTAGCACTCTTAATAGAGTGTCTGTATTATCAACATTATTACTGCTATCATTTCAGTAACTGAGTCCAGACAAGTACTATGCTTTCTTTCTAAGAAGGACAGATTCCTTTTATTCAGAATTCCCCCTGTGTAGAGTTTTGGGTGAGGTTTTTGAAGAGATTGATTACAGCCTGTGTGATGCATGAGGGTCAAAATAGAAGAGGGCGTTTCTCAGATGCACTCCCCTGATAACTGTTCTCATATCCTCATACTGTGTTCCAGTTATCCATGAGTATGGCTGCATGTGCTCTAATCTTTATGTTATAAACCACCAGGGAAGAAACAATATGTAAACTAAGGTGTGTTTAGCTGATACCCTAGTCAAACAATGAACCAACAGAATCCCCATCCTGGCTCCAAGTGTTCTTCTAACTATGAGTGTTTGAATCACTCAACTAGCCTAGAAAAGTAATTTTAACCAGTGATTTCCTCCCCTTCCCCATTCTTTTATCAAATATTTTATCAAAGTCTCTATTGGGACATGAGTCCATCTTCCTCTGTCTTCTATTGCTGACTCATTGGGAATCCTGCAAATGGATGTAAAGTGGTCCAAAGCAAGCAATGATAAGAGAAAAAGCAACAATTCTGGATAATTTTCAAACTACAACTTCAAACCATCCCTTAAGCAATGAGGACAAGTTGCCTAACATTAGAAGTATATCACTACAGAGGAGAGAGAAAGGCCAGGGCTGACACAGGGTAAAGCCACTAAACAGAGGCTCTCTTGATCTTGTGGATGGAAAATGGGGCTAGGTGAACTTTCCAGCTCTTCATGACATCATCATGGTTGCCCATGGAAGCATCTTGGAATCTGCTAAGATAAAGGGATGAAATTAGGGGTTTTCTAAACTCATGAAATCAAGAGTTGAACCCTGAAGTTAGCCCACAATTTGAGTTGGCTAGATTCTCCTTTTATCAGAACTGGAGATGAAGACCATTTGACCTGAACTTTGCTCCTCAATGTTAGATGGGTAGACCAAAGATCACATAAGCTATTTCCATGAATTTCCACTTTTAGCACTCTTAATAGAGTGTCTGTATTATCAACATTATTACTGCTATCATTTCAGTAACTGAGTCCAGACAAGTACTATGCTTTCTTTCTAAGAAGGACAGATTCCTTTTATTCAGAATTCCCCCTGTGTAGAGTTTTGGGTGAGGTTTTTGAAGAGATTGATTACAGCCTGTGTGATGCATGAGGGTCAAAATAGAAGAGGGCGTTTCTCAGATGCACTCCCCTGATAACTGTTCTCATATCCTCATACTGTGTTCCACTTATCCATGAGTATGGCTGCATGTGCTCTAATCTTTATGTTATAAACCACCAGGGAAGAAACAATATGTAAACTAAGGTGTGTTTAGCTGATACCCTAGTCAAACAATGAACCAACAGAATCCCCATCCTGGCTCCAAGTGTTCTTCTAACTATGGGTGTTTGAATCACTCAACTAGCCTAGAAAAGTAATTTTAACCAGTGATTTCCTCCCCTTCCCCATTCTTTTATCAAATATTTTATCAAAGTCTCTATTGGGACATGAGTCCATCTTCCTCTGTCTTCTATTGCTGACTCATTGGGAATCCTGCAAATGGATGTAAAGTGGTCCAAAGCAAGCAATGATAAGAGAAAAAGCAACAATTCTGGATAATTTTCAAACTACAACTTCAAACCATCCCTTAAGCAATGAGGACAAGTTGCCTAACATTAGAAGTATATCTTTTTTTTTTTTTTCCAAAATAATCAAAGTCTTTCCTGTCATATTCCCTAATTCTAGGAACTCATTCCCTATGGGAAGTTGCTGTCTTATTCTTCTGGGTTTTCAGGTTTGTTATTTGCCAAGAACAACATTCAGCTCTTTCTTAGAAAGAATTATATCAATTCGCTAACGCTACCTCTTTCCATGCTTTCCCTTTTAACCTCTCTGATACATGTTAGAAGGCTGAGATATCACCCAACTCCCCAACAAACAAGTTGCTGTATCCACAGCACACTAAAAGGAAGGTGACGCAGGAGTTGGAGCATCAGCTGTGTCGCTCATAAGATCTCTCTTTTTTTTTTTTTTTTTTTTTTGCGGTACGCGGGCCTCTCACTGTTGCGGCCTCTCCCGTCGCGGAGCACAGGCTCCGGACGCGGAGGCTCAGCGGCCATGGCTCACGGGCCCAGCCGCTCCACGGCATGTGGGATCTTCCCGGACCGGGGCATGAACCCGTGTCCCCTGCATCGGAAAGCGGACTCTCAACCACTGCACCACCAGGGAAGCCCGCTCATAAGATCTTTGTAGTTGCTGTTTTGTCGTGTTGGGATCTGATTCCAAGTCTGTCAGAGCCAGGCCTGTCTGGCTTCAACACCGGTACCCTATCCACTCTCTCCCATTGCTCGTTCTCACAGGAGAAGGATGAGGAGGAGGAGAAATTGGAGGAGGAGGAGCAGGAGGGGCGACAGAGATGCTAAATGTGGTTTGCTTTTGAGGGAATTCAATATCAGATTTTCATACTTTTGAATGTAACTCTCCTCAAGATATTATTAATAATTAATAAGGTAATATCCTATAAATATCTATAATAGCTACCTCAGAGAATTGTTGTAAGACTACTATTAATATTTAATAAGGTAATGATACCTTATTAATATCTAGGTATTATTTAAATCTACTTCACAGGGTTGTAGTGAGGAATAAAGGTAAGTATATAA
This sequence comes from Physeter macrocephalus, assembly GCF_002837175.3. Lineage (NCBI taxonomy): Eukaryota > Metazoa > Chordata > Mammalia > Artiodactyla > Physeteridae > Physeter > Physeter macrocephalus. The sequence continues at coordinate 33,977,535 of NC_041217.1, forward strand.
AGTGCCTGACACATAAATGATATTTATTAAATAGTAATTATTACTGATAACATGAATTTGGTAGAAACACATGTTCCAACTCTGGAGTCAGACAGACCTGAGTTTGTGTGACCTTGAACAACTTATTTAAGGTCACAAAACCTCAGTTTCCTTATCTGTAAATTGTAGGAAATAGTTCCTACTTCATAGTGTTCCTGTGAAGATTAAATGTGATAATGCTATGATATTTAGCATTGTGCTTGTCATGTAGTAAATGCTAAATAAACATTAGTTATTATGTTAATATTGTTATGAGGAGCTTATCACTCTGTTTTTGTTTGTTTTGTTCCTGATATCAACACAGATGCTATGATTTCCTTGTCAATGACTCCACATGCCTTTTTCCCCTCTTTTGGAATATCAATGCTTTTGAAATTCTGAACTCAACTTGGAAGAATTCCACTGGATTCTTTCCTTCTGATTCTCACTGAGTCTACTTTGATTATTTCTTTTAAATTTTATTTATTATTTTATTTATTTATTTATTTATTTAATTTATTTTTGGCTGCGTCGGGTCTTAGTTGCGGCAGCCGGGATCTTCGTTGAGGCATGCGGGATCTTTCGTTGCAGCGTGTGGGCTTCTCTCTAGTTGTGGTGCGGGTTTTCTCTCTCCAGTTGCGGCGCGCGGGCCCAGAGTGCGTGGGCTCTGTAGTTTGCGGCTCGAGGGCTCTGTCATTGAGGTGCGTGAGCTCGGTAGTTGTGGCGCCCGGGCTTAGTTGCCCCGTGGCATATGGGATCTTAGTTCCCTGATCTCAGTTCCCTTAGTTCCCGCGTCCCCTGCGTTGTAAGGTGGATTCTTTACCACTGGACCACCTGGGAAGTCCCTGATTACTTTTTTTCTCTTAAATCTATGTGTCCTCTCTCTTGGCCATCACTATTTTAATTTAGGAACTCTTGGTGTACAACCCATTATTCAAACCCAGCACACCTTGTAACTTGGAAAACTGTTGAAAAACAGTCATGCCCTTGATTATAACCATATTAGACTCATGTCTGCAGCAATTGTTTTCTCCAGTCTTCCATTTTAAACCCTTCATTACCATGAGTGAGAACCCACCATTATTTTCCCAGCAGTACCTTTTCCCAGGTATTTGGATGGGTTTCTTTCACCTGTGGCTGTCATCCTACTTTGTCTCTATTTGTTGCCCAATCATTCTTAAAATCTGTTTTGTTGTTTTTTTTTTTTCCTGCCTCTCTTCCTTTCCTTTGCAGCTTCCACTTCTTTTTTCTTTTTTTTTAATTGAAGTATAGTTGATTTACAATGTTGCAGGTGTACAGCTAAGTGATTCATATATATATATATATTCTTTTTCAGATTCTTTTCTATTATAGATATTACAAGGTATTGAACATAGTTCCCTGTGCTATACAGTAGGTCTTTATTGTTTATCTATTTTATATATAGTAGTTTGTATCTGTTAATCCCAAATCCCTAATTTATCCCACCCCCCCCCTTTCCCCTTTGGTAACCATAAGTTTGTTTTCTGTTTCTATGAGTCTCTTTCTGTTTTATAAATAAGCTCCTCTGTGTTATTTTTTTAGATTCCACATATAAGTGATATCATATGATATTTGTCTTTTTCTGTCTGACTTACTTCACTTAGTATGATCCACTTCTTTTTGAGGCTATAATAATGTGATTTAAATGATTGTACCATTTACGAAACTCCAGCTTCCAAATTAAAGAATATGCTGAGTGACTTGGCTAGCAGAAAGACATAAGTATACTATAATATATATATATAATGATTATGTTCTAAGCTATAAATTGAGTTTTTATACATAAAATTTTACTTTAAATATCCTAAGGGAATTTATTTCCCATGGTAAATTCCTCTTTAAAGAAGATAACTACCCACTAATTTATGTTTGTATATAAAAATATGAGAATGTTGATATTGTGTCAGATCTAGAATTCATTTGGGATTCTGTCTCCAGGAAGAGTTTGTGAAGATCATAGCTATCAGACCTACTTAAAAGTTGAAAGACACCCTACAACTTACAGTTTTTTGGGTCCCTTAGCCATAATTTTTTAAAGTAATCTTACATGAAAAATAAATAGGCTTCTGGATAACCTAATGAATTAGTCATATTTATTTGTCTCTGTGTTCTTCCAAAATCTCAAAAGGTTAAAGTTGGGGGGGTGGGATTTAAAAAAAGAGACAGATCTACAAGGACAAAGAGAACAAGTGAAAAGACCACAGCAAATGAGAGATGTCAACAACATTTTGAAAGATGGAAAGGGGATAGGTGATGATAAATGACTTAGTAAAGAGGAGATAGCAGAAACACTAGTGCTTTCTGGGAGATAACAAGAGCCAAACCAACACCCATGCAGTACTCCAGAAGGAAATTGGAGGTACTGGATTGGGGTGGCCCTGAAAACCAAAGGATTGAATGAAGGTTTGTATAAAGAAGGGTTCCAAGATTGCGGGCTGTCCCTGCCTAGGTACAAGTGTACACCTCCCCCATCCCAGTGGAATACTATATGGAGGTTTACTCTCTGGTGAGGCTGACTCAGAGAGGTTTTATGCTCTGGGATCCTTGATGTGGCTGAGGTCAGAGGGTGAAACATCTTACTAAAAACAGAGAAATTACATGAGAAATGAAGAATGCCTTTGATGGGTTCATTAGTAAACTAGAGATGGCTGACATGGCTGTACCCTGTGAAGTTATCCTTCAAAAGTGAAGAAATAAAGACTTTCTCAGACAAAGAAAAATCGAGCTAATTTGTTGCCAGTAAACCTGCCTTGCCAGAAATGTTTTAAAAAATTATTCAGAGAGAATGAAAATTATATAGATCAGAATTGGATCTAGATAAAGAAATGAAGAGTTTTCGAGAAAGAATATAGAAAAATAAAAACCAAAGCTAATTCTTTGAAAAGATTAATAAACTTGATAAGCCTCTAGCCAGGCTAAGAAAAAGAAAGAAAGAACATACAAATTACTAATATCAAAAATGAAAGAGGAAACATCACTACAGATCCCATGGATTTTAACAGTATATTAAAGGAACATTATGAACAACTCTATGTCCACAAATTTGATAACCTAGATGAAATGGACCAATTCCTTTAAAGACAATCTGCCAAAACTCACACAAGAAGAAGTAGACCATCTGAATAGGCCTACAACTATTAAAGAAGTTGAATGAATCATTAATAACCTTTTAAAACAGGAAGCACCATGCCCAGGTGAGTTCACTGGGGAATTTTATCCAACATTTAAAGAACAAATTATACCAATTCCTTGCAATTTATTCCAAAAGATAGAAGCCAATAAAATATTTCTAGACTCATTCTATGAGGCCAGCATTCCTCTACTATCAAAACCAGTCAAAGATAGTACAAGAAAAGGAAACTATAGACCAACAATGGACCATGAACATAGATGCAAAAATAGTCAACAAATTGAATCCAACAATGTACAAAAAGAATTATGTACCATGACCAAGTGGGATTTATCTTTGGTAGGCAAGGATGCATCAACATTTGAAAATCAATTAATGTAACACATCACATCAACCGTCCAGAAGAGAAAAATCATATGAACATGTGAATAGATGCAAGAAAAATATTTCACAAAATTCAGCACCAATTCATGATTAAAAACTCAGTGTGAGAGACTGGACATGTGTAAGGCAAGGATTATATGGGAACTCTCTGTACTTTCTGTTCAATTTTGCTGGAAATCTAAACCTGCTCTGAAAAATAAAGTTTGTTAATAAATAAGTAAAAAAGATGATGAGTACATGTGAGAAAATATACAATATTAGTCTTTAACATACCATTCACTTTGACATTTGTCTCTTTTTCCTAATACATAGTTATTGTTGAAATAGTGTCTAATTGGAGACCCCTTTGAGATCGTAAGACTCAAGCCAAAGGGTCTTCCTAACACCAAATACCAACTCCAGGCATCCTTTGTCCTCTGGCTTTGGGAGCTTTATTCATAATGCTAATCTCAAAAGTTAAAGGCATTTTCTAATCAATTTAGCTTCCCTAATAACCCATTATGAACCTGAATATTTTTCATTAGAATACATAAATAAATTGTAAAAAATTATACCATTTGGCATATTCATACTATACAGTCTTAAAATAAATCTATTAGAAATGTGTATTTAAACATCGTATGTCAGACAAATGTTTGTTAGAAATGCTAGATCTTGGGCTTCCCTGGTGGCGCAGTGGTTGAGAGTCCGCCTGCCGGTGCAGGGGACACGGGTTCATGCCCCGGTCCGGGAAGATCCCACATGCCGCGGAGCGGCTGGGCCCGTGAGCCATGGCCACTGAGCCTGCGCGTCCAGAGCCTGTGCTCCGCAACGGCAGAGGCCGCAACAGTGAGAGGCCCGCGTACCGCAAAAAAAAAAAAAAAAAAGAAATGTTAGATCTTGAAAACATATTTAGTGACAATACCAAGCTGTACAATATTACATATAGCATGCTATTTTTGCATTAATTTGTATTTATTTGTATTTTTAGTCACATTATTTTATGCAAAGTATAAAAGCACAATAATAGTACCAAATGGAAAGGAAGAAGGGTGGGTAGGATGGGAGAGAACACAGGAACTTCAACTTTATTGTCAAAGTTTTCAAAGGAATCTATTTTGAAACTTCTGGTTTTCCCCTGAAGGGCCCTGAGAGGTAAAAGTTCCCTAAGTTCCCTACCCATTTGTAAGGTAATGCTTTCATTTGACCTTAAGTTGCACTTTCAATTTTGAGAGGCTTTCTGAAATGTGTAAATTTAATTTTGTTCGCTCTGTCTTTACCATTGCAATTTTATAGGTAGTACCCATCAAGAGTATATTTAGAGTTAATCAGATGTAGGACTAAGTCTCAGTTCTCACTTGTTAGTGGTTTGGTGTCAAGTTATTTAATTCAGCTTCCTTGTCTGTAAAATGTTGGTAACAAAAACATTCCTCTCTGGTTGTTGTGAGGTAATATATGTAATAGTGGCTGACATAGAGCTGATGTTCAATAAATGCTAGCTTCTTTAAGACTTAACTCACATTCTTTCTTAGTCTTTGAACTATTTGTAGAATGAATGCATGAATGAAGGAATGCCAGGAGAATTATGTAGTCAATGATGAAGTAGGTACAATGAGACAGCAGGTTAGAGATTTTACATGGAAATATAAATAATAAGGTAAAACATTAGTTATAGTTCATTGATAAGTGTGTTTTAGAGATAAAGGAAGAATAAGTGAGTACTTTCAAGCACACCATTGAAAACGAGGCTGATATATCATTGTAAAATGTGTGACGCAAGAAATTAATTAAATTGTCTCTACTTGTCTCAGACTACCATCAGTAGCAAGGATAGGTCTAGTTATGTCATATGATAAATCACATAGTTTATCAGTATAAACAACAAAATAAAAGTCATGATCCAGAGTTACTAAGAATAAAAAGGAGTGGAGTGGGGAGCTGTATAAGTGAAGCATGAAGGTGTGTTGTAGGTTTGAATGTAATAGCAGCTGTGGTTGTTATGTGATCTTCTGAAGTACCAAGGTAACAGACAGATAAGCCCCTTAACTCACAATCAGAAATATCAGAAGAGTAGAGGTTTTGTTTCCTTTTTTGACCACTCTAGGTTTTAGAACAGAAATTGGCCAGACAAATACTTCTCAAAGTAATCAAGTATTTTCAAAGTGTAGTCTATGTCATTAATAAGAAACAAATGGATATCATGTGTCTCCAGAGGGGATATTCTGAAAAGGACATATCAGTTATGAAGGATTCTTGCCAAAACTGCATAACTCAATTCTAATCACTAGAAAACATCAGCCAAGTCCACAGTAAGAAACGTTCAATAAAATAATTGTTTTGTATTCTACAAAAAATGTCAGTATGACAAAAACAAAGATAGGCTGGGGCACTGTTCCAGACTGAAGGAGACAAAGGGAGGTCACACTAAATGCAATATGTAATACTTGGATTGGATCCTGTTTGGGGAAAAATAGTTGTTATAAAAGGCATTATTGAGGCAATTGATAAAATTGGAATATGGATTCTATATTAGGTAAAAATAGCTTCTCAAGGTTAAACTCCCTGAATTTGATAACTGAAGAGTGTTCATGTAGAGAGAATATCTTTATTCTTAGGAAATACAGACTGAAGATTTAAGGAGTAAAGGGGCATGATATGCAAATTACTCTCCTTTTTAAAATTTTTATTGAAATGTAGTTGATTTACAATGTTGTCTTAGTTTCAGGTGTGCAGCAAAGTGTTTCAGTTATACATATATTTATTATTTTTACATTTTCTTCTATTATAGTTTATTACAAGATATAGAGTATAGTTCCCTGTACTATGCAGCAGGTCCTTATTGGTTATCTACTTTATACATAGCAGTGTGTATATTTTAATCCCAAACTCCTAATTAATCCCTCCCCCACCTTTCCCCTTTGATAACCGTAAGTTTGTTTTCTATGTCTATGAGTCTGTTTTGTAAATACGTTCAGTTGTATCGTTTTTTTAGATTCCCTATATAAGCAATATCATATGATATTTATCTTTGTCTGACTTACTTCACTTAGTATGATAATCTCTAGGTCCATCCATCTTGCTGCAAATGGCATTATTTCATTCTTTTTTATGGCTGAGTAATATTCCCACATCTTCTTTATCTATTCCTCTGTCAGTGGACACTTAGTGCAACCTACTGTTAAAAGATTTAGAAAAAAATTTTATATAGAGAGACATAGAGAAAAAGAGAGATTGGTAAAACAAATGTAGAAAACTATCAAAAATTGATGAATCTTGGTAAAGTATATATGAGAGTTCTCTGTGCTCTTTTTGCAATTTTTCTGTAAATTTGAAATAATATTAAAATAAAATTTCATTTAAAAAAGTGCCCATGGATCACTTGACTCAGAATCCTGGAGTATATTGCTTGCTACTGATGCAACTTCATGAGCCCTGCCACTGAATCAGAAATTCTTGGGTAGAGCCTGAAAGTTTTCACTTTAAAAAATCATTCCTGGCGATTATTATGCATACTAAAGATTGAAAAACACTTCAAACAATTGTCTTAATTTATCAACTAAATGCCTTGAAGAAGAATACTACTACTATTACTCCTAACAGCTAAAATGTATATTATGCTTATCATATGGTAAGGACTATACATATTTGTTCAGTTCTGTGAATTACTGTATACTCTTTTTACAGATGAGGAAATGGGGGCATAGAAGGGTTAAGTAGATTGTCAGGGTCACATGCTATTAAGGGATAGAACCAGGATTTGAACCAAAAGCAAACTGACTATAGGGCCACACTCTTGCCACTATACTACTGAGCCTAACAACGGACATGTTGTTTGTCTCATAAAGTCAGTTCTTAATTACACATTAAGGAAGGAAGCAGTGGTGCAGCTAAAGCAATGAGCATTATGTTAAGGAATGGAATTCCCCCTGCTAATCCCCCCCATCCTGGTGACAAAGCCATGGCTCTGTGACTAAGGTAAAGCCATAGCCTGTTCTTCCTGATCACTACTGTGATTTTCCCATCTATCTCACAGATCCTCTTCAGCCAGCAGGTACCAGGCTGGGTGAGATCTGGATATACCTTCACCAAAGATAGATCCACCCTTAGAGTGAGAGCATTTCTCAGTGAGGTGGAATGTCATCATAGTTTTAAACTAGGAAAGGAATTACCCCTAACAAAACCAAAGAAAAGAAGTAGGTATTTCCCAAGGGTACAGCTCAGCTGGTTCTGCTTCCTCTGGTCTAGGGCACTGCCACCCCTCTGAGGCCCAGTCCTCTGCAGGGGAAACAGCCAGCTCACAGAAGGAAGCCTGAAGAAGTAGCTCACTGGGCTCTCAACAGTAACCATGTAGAAGTCAGTTAGGCAGACACAGTCTCACTGCTAATAGGCACAGAGTTCGACTGGAAATCAGTCTTCCAACTCCAGAGACTGAGATCTTTCCATTAAACCTTGCTGCCTTCTGAATGAAAGAGAGGAATACTGACACTATTTTGGAATCATGATTTCATATATTTATTTATTTTTAAAAATATTTATTTATTTAATTTATTTGTTTTCCTTATTTTTGTGTGTGTGTGTCGGGCCTTAGCTGTGGCACACGGGATCTTTGTTGAGGCATGCGGGATCTTTTCGTTAAGGCGCATGGTCTGCTCGGGTTTCTCTCTAGCTGTGGCATGTAGGTTTTTTTCTCTCTCTAGTTGTGGCACGCGGGCTCCAGAGTGCTGGGCTCTGTAGTTTGCGGCATGTGGACTCTCTCGTTGAGGCGCGCGAGCCCGGGAGTTGTGGCGCACAGGCTTAGTTGCCCTGCGGCATGTGGGATCTTAGTTGCCCAACCCAGATCGAACCCGCGTCTCCTGCATTGGAAGGCAGATTGTTTACCACTGGACCACCAGTAAAATCCCCATCTCATATATTTAGGTAGGTTGATAAGGGCAACCCTTGGGGTAAAGAGCAAAACTGGATTTTTCAGCTGCATCTAGTTGAAATGTAATGTGTAAAGAATTAGTAGTGAATTTTCTTGTTGAGAAACTCATCCTTTCTAGCTAGAAAAAGTAAAAGCTTTCAGCAAAAAAAAATCACTATTTTGAAGGGATTGAAGATCCATCCCCCCAGCTCAGCCCCGCCACAGTGCAATTGTTGCAGTCTTTAAGAACATTCAGGGGATAGATGACCTGACTTTATAGATAGAAAATCCTAAGAAATCCACTTTAAAAAAACTATTAATGAGTAAGGTTGTAGGATGCAAGATTAATACTAAACTAAAATCATTTTCTATATACTTGTGATGAAAAATTTGAAAATGAAATTAGGAAATCAATTCTATTTATAACATTATCAAGAAGAATAAAATAATTAGGAATAAATTTTGTATGAGAACTGTAAAACCTATACTCTGGAAACTACAAAATGTTGTTGAAAGAAATGAAAGGAGACCTAAACAAATGAAAAGGCAATATTGTTTAGATGGCAATACTTCCCAGGACACTACAGATACAACACAATCCTTATCAAAACCCCAGCTGGCTTCTTTGCAGAAATCATCACGCTGATTCTAAAATTCATAAGGAACTTTAAGGGACACAGAGTAGCCAAAACAATCTTAAAAAAAAAAAGAGCAAAGATGATGTATTCACACTTCCCAATTCCAAAACTTACTACAAAGCTACAATAATTAATACAGCACAGTCCTGGCATAAGTAGAGACATATAGATCAATGGACAGAACTGAGAGTCCAGAATTATACCCTCATATTTAAGGTAAATTGATTTGACAGGGGTGCCAAGACCATCCAATGGAGGAAGAATAGTCTGGGATGACTGGATAGCTACATGCAAAAGAATTAAGTTGGACCTCTACCTCACACAATATACAAAGATTAACAAACAATTTAGGAACTAAAACTTAAACTGTTAGAAGAAAACAAAGGTGTAAATCTTTGTCTTGGATTAAGCAATGGTTTCTTAGATATGATACCAAAATCACAAGCAACAGAAGAAAAATTAGATAAAGTGGACATCATCAGATTTAAAAATTTTTGTGCTCCATCATCAAGAAAGTAAAAAGAAAATCCACAAAGTGAAAGAAAATATTTACAAATCACCTATCTGATAAGGGACTTTTATTTATTTATTTTTAAAATTTTTATTGGAATATAGTTGATTTACAATGTTGTGATAGTTTCCGCTGTATAGCAAAGTGCATCAGTTATACATATACATATACATATATCCTCTCTTTTTTAGATTCTTTTACCATATAGGTCATTACAGAGTATTGAGTAGAGTTCCCTGTGCTATACAGTAGGTCCTTATTAGTTATCTATTTTATATACAGTAGTGTGTATATGTCAGTCCCAATCTCCCAATTTATCCCTCTCCCGCTTCCCACTTTGACAACCATAACTTTGTTTTCTACATCTGTGACTCTATTTCTGTTTTGTAAATAAGTTTATTTGTACCATTTTTTTTAGATTCCACATATAAGCAATATCATATGATATTTGTCTTTCTCTGTCTGACTTACTTCACTCAGTATGACAATCTCTAGGTCCATCCATGTTGCTGCAGATGACGTTATTTCATTCTTTTTTATGGCTGAGTAATATTCCATCGAATATATGTAGCATGTCTTCTTTACCCATTGCTCTGTCGATGGATATTTAGGTTGCTTCCATGTCCTGGCTATTGTAAATAGTGTTGCAATGAGCACTGGGGTGCATGTGTCTTTTGGATTATGGTTTTCTCTGGATATATGCCCAAGAGTGGGATTGCTGGATCATATGGTAGCTCTATTTTTAGTTTTTTAAGGAACCTCCATACTGTTCTCCATAGTGGCTGTAGCAATTTACATTTCCACCAACTGTGTAGGAGGGTTTCC
>NC_041217.1:33988063-33990790 GCF_002837175.3 Physeter macrocephalus
CGGTGTGAGATGATAACCTCATTGTAGTTTTGATTTGCATTTCATTAGTAATGTTGAGCATCTTTTCATGTGCTTTTTGGCCATCTGTATGTCTTCTTTGGAGAAATGGCTATTTAGATCTTCTGAAGGGACTTGTATTTAGAATACATAAAGTACTTTTACAACTTAACAGTAAAAAGACAGCACAATTTAAAAAGTACAAAGCATCCGAATAGGTATTTCTCCAAAGGAAATTTACAAATGGCCAATAAGCACATGAAAAGATACTCAACATCATCAACCAACAGGAAAATGCAAATCAAAACTACAATGAGGTACCACTTCACACCCATTAGGATGGCTATAATCAAAAAGAGGGAAAAAGCAAGTGTTGGCAAGAGTGTGGAAAAATCAGAGCCCTTATACATTGCTGGTGGGAATGTAAAGTGGTTCAGCCATTTTGGAAAACAGTTTGCCAGGTCCTCAAAAGTTTAAACACGGAGTTACCATATGACCCAGCAATTCCACTCCGAGGTAAATATCCAAGAAAATTCAAAAAGTATGTCCATGTAAAACTTGTAATGAATGTTCATTAGTAGCATTACACATAATAGCCAAAATACAGAAGCAGCCCGAACGTCCATCAACTAATGAACTGATAAATAAAATGTGGTATATCTAGACAATGGAATATTATTTGACAATAAAAAGAAATGAAGTTCTAATACATTCTACAACATGGATGAACCTTGAAAACATTATGCTAAGTGAAAAAAGCTGAACACAAAAGGCCATGTATTGTGTGGTTCCATTTATATGAAATGTCTAGAATAGGAAAATTCATAGAGGCAGAAAACAGGGGAACAGCTTCCCGGGATTGGGGAATTTGGGAGGAAACAGGGAATGACTGCTAATGAATACAGGGTTTCTTGTTGGGATGATAATAATGTTCTAAAATTGATTTTGGTGATAGCTGTACAACTCTGTGAATATACTAAAGACTGTTGAACTGTATAATTTAAATGGGTGAATTATGTAGTATGTGAATTAAATCTTAATAAAGCTTATATATATTTGACTATAAATCTATAAAGCTGTTTTATATATACAGGTATATAAATATCAATATCTACTTATTGATATATATAGCAATTTAAATACATATAAATAGAACCTTCAAGTCTGTGTCTTTTCCTCATTTCCTCTTAGAAATAGCATTTATTCAACAGGTCCTGTTCACTCCTTAGAAGTTTGATGGTTTTTAAATAGTAACACAAAATGAGGAAATTCCTAGTAACTCTTTTATTGAATGTGTCTAAGAAACATGAATTAAAACTTTTCTAGATGATCAACAGCACATAAAGGTAGCTGCAGATAGGTTTCCAGTTGATGAGGCCTTCCAATGAGTCTGAAGGGAGAGAATGCAGATGAGAAATTTAAAGTAAAGAGGAGACTGTATTTGAAACAAGACCAATGGGACGGGAAGCTGATCAGGGATATACGAAAGGATTTCCAAGTGGCTCAGGACACCTGGTTGAGTCTGGAATACATAGCGTGTTAATACCACCCTTCCGTTCAGAGCTGTGTGATTTGTTTTTCCTCTGAACCCAACAGCCCCCATAGGAGCATGACCAAAAAATGGACTCAGGAACCATCCCAGGTTTTGCAGGGCAGGTGTAATTTGAAGACTATGGGAAGGGCAAGTTGAGGGGAACGATGAGAGCAATTAAAGTGAAAAGTGAGGTAAGAGAAGCCCAGTGGAGAGAGATGGAGAGGGAGAAAAGGAAAGATTGGGGAGTTTTAGGGGAGCAGGAATGAGAGGGTGAAGCTGAAGAACAGGAGATTGTGGCCAGAGGCTGGAATACGGAGATTCAGGTTTCATAACTGAAGCAGTCTGGGTGGTGACAAGGTCCAAGGTGACCCTGAGAGTGAGTTGTGGCTGGGTGGGTGCTACTTTATCCCCAAACTGGCTTCCTTAGAGCTCCTAGATGTTGGGGCAGACTTTTAGCTGTTTTGACTGAATTAATCCTCAGGGATGGAGGCTGGATTTATTGCTACCTTTAAAAGGCAGACAGAAACATGCCTGTTCCTGCCACACACATATTTGACCCCCAAATCATCCAAACTCATCCTGGTCACCGCCATAAGATTTTCAGAATTATTTCATTAACATTATTTTTAGTGTTTTTATAATGAAATTAAGTTAAAAGTGCTAAATATTGCAAAGTAAAATAATTGAGCTCCTATAGAGTAAAATTTAGTAATATTAAGATATGCTACTTATTACTTTGCTAAGAAAACATTTATACACTTTACAGGTGTAAAAAACCCTAACAAAGAAGTTCCTGCAGGTTTATTAGAAACTTTAGATTAAATATAAATGGGAAAAAAAGCATAATTGTGTTTAAGTGTAAATTTTGATTCTACAACATCAAGCTTTTTTCATCATTATTTGCTTGGTTCACAATCCTAACCTTTCATTTCCTAAGCTACCAATTAGTTTTATGGTGCAAAAAAGAGGCAGCAATTAAGAAGTTATAGCCAACAAACACATGAAAGGATGCTCAACATCACTAATCATTAGAGAAATGCAAATCAAAACTACAATGAGGTATCACCTCACACAGGTCAGAATGGCCATCATCAAAAAATCTGCAAATAGTAAATGCTGGAGAGGGTGTGGAGAAAAGGAAACCCTCTTGCACTGTTGGTGGGAATGTAAATTGATACAGCCACTATGGAGAACAG